>NC_084636.1:36407271-36489771 GCF_033978795.1 Nerophis ophidion | reverse complement strand
GGTCTGCATGGTCCCAGTGTTACTGGTCTGCATGGTCCTGGTGTTACTGGTCTGCATGGTCCTGGTGTTACTGGTCTGCATGGTCCTGGTGTTACTGGTCTGCATGGTCCCAGTATTACTGGTCTGCATGATCCCAGTGTTATTGGTCTGCATGGTCCTGGTGTTATTGGTCTGCAGGGTCCTGGTGTTACTGGTCTGCATGGTCCCGGTGTTACTGGTCTGCATGGTCCCAGTGTTAGTGGTCTGCATGGTCCCAGTGTTACTGGTCTGCATGGTCCTGGTGTTACTGGTCTGCATGGTCCCAGTGTTACTGGTCTGTATGGTCCTGGTGTTACTGGTCTGCATGGTCCTGGTGTTACTGGTCTGCATGGTCCCAGTGTTACTGGTCTGCATGGTTCCGGTGTTACTGGTCTGCATGGTCCCAGTGTTACTGGTCTGCATGGTCCTGGTGTTACTGGTCTGCATGGTCCCAGTGTTAATGGTCTGTATGGTCCTGGTGTTACTGGTCTGCATGGTCCTGGTGTTACTGGTCTGCATGGTCCTGGTGTTACTGGTCTGCATGGTCCCAGTGTTACTGGTCTGCATGGTCCCAGTGTTACTGGTCTGCATGGTATCAGTGTTACTGGTCTGCATGGTATCAGTATTACTGGTCTGCATGGTCCCAGTGTTACTGGTCTGCATGGTCCCAGTGTTACTGGTCTGCATGGTCCCAGTATTACTGGTCTGCATGGTCCCAGTTTTACTGGTCTGCATGGTCCCAGCGTTACTGGTCTGCATGGTCCCAGTATTACTGGTCTGCATGGTCCCAGTGTTACTGGTCTGCATGGTCCCAGTATTACTGGTCTGCATGGTCCCAGTATTACTTGTCTGCATGGTCCCAGTGTTTCTGGTCTGCATGGTCCCAGTATTACTGGTCTGCATGGTCCCAGTATTACTTGTCTGCATGGTCCCAGTGTTACTGGTCTGCATGGTCCCAGTATTACTGGTCTGCATGGTCCCAGTATTACTTGTCTGCATGGTCCCAGTGTTTCTGGTCTGCATGGTCCCAGTGTTTCTGGTCTGCATGGTTCCGGTGTTACTGGTCTGCATGGTTCCGGTGTTACTGGCCCTTTAACGCCCATCCAATGTGTTGAGGCTGCATCCCGGGTCAGGCAGGTTGTGTGCAGGCAGCGGCCCAAGAAAGGACTTTCATTCCCCCCTCACGTGTCTGCAAAAGGACACTTAGACATATTTGAAGGCCCCGGAGTCCACAAAGGAAAAAAGGAGCTTTGAGCTCCATCAGCGAGCCTTCATGTCACAACGTCCGCATGTGGAAGTCTGGGAGATGAGAACCAGCATGCCCTCATAGACCCTGACCCCCATCCTCCCGCCATGCCGGCCCACGGAGGCAGTCCACCTGCGCTCCACTCGGAACGTTCTGGTGACGAGGGGCCACATCGCCGGCATTAAAGTTGATTAAAGTGGCGGCAGATGAAAGCGGCGAGCGCACTCGGCGCAGGTCGACAAAAGAGCAAATAATGCGGCGGTGAAAGCTTCTCCGCCAAATCATCTCTAATTGGACCTTTCTTCCTGGCGGATCAGTCGTAGCGTTTCAGCGCTGACCGGCGACTTAGCCGCAATTCTTTCCTGAAAGCCGCCTTTGAAAGGGCCCGCTTGAAAGAAAGTGACCATTAGTTTAAAATAGCGCCGCGCCGAAGGAAGACAAAGCAGATTGGCGCTGGCTCGCTGTCTTCCTGTCTGCGGCGGCGGCGGCGGCGAAGGCATTAGATAATTAAAGTGCGACTCTCTGACAATGCGAGTCAATAAGAGCAGATGGCAAAATGAAGTGCGTGTTGTCGACTGTCTGCGCGCGCCGCCCGCCCTGATCGCGATCTGACAGCACTTTGCTTTCAGGTAATCTTCGTCCCGTAATTGTCACGCCAGATGCCGTCCCCTCTTTAACCATCAAACCCACTACAAGCGCGCCCGCCAGCCCGGGGAGGTGTCATGCCGGCGCCGCCGCCACGTCTGGAGGAACGCGCTCGGCGACAGAAGCTGACAGCCGTTGTTGTGCTATCAGCGCGGCGAGGAAAACAAACAAAAGCTTTCGGCGCCGAGGAGCTGATCAATGCTGTTCGCCCGTTTTTGATAACACGCCGCTCGCCTTTCCCCCCCCCCCCGACGACAAATGACGGCGTTTCTTAAGGCCCGCCGCCGCGTGCCGGGAAGCGCTCCAAATTAGTCTTCAAGAACGACTGGCGGCACACACGCTGTGCGGGCAAATAAAGGGCCAGCATAAATTACCTTTCGGGTGTCAATCGCGCCAGCGCCGCCCGTTTCTCTCCTGACATGAAAAATCTAAAGCTTAGCAAACTATTGATGTCTGCAGGACTAGATTTCTACCTGCTAACACGTGTTAGCCAACATGCTAACACCTTTACCAGTGTCTGTGTTAGCATCACTAACTTACTTTCTTTTTCTGTTAGACTTAGACTTAGACTTCCTTTTTATTGTCATTCAAATTTGAACTTTACAGCACAAGTAAGAACAAAATTTCGTTACATAAACTCATGGCAGTGCAGGATTAAAAAAAAGCAATAAGGCTCATTTATAATTAAATAAATATATACAAATAATATATAAATATATATATATATATATATAATAAATAAATAAATATATATAAATAATTAAATATATTACTGTACTGATAAATATATTGCACTTTTTCACATGCGTCCACGTTTATGGATGTATGTTGTATTGTCTTTTTTATTCCAGCGAGTTAATCCATTTTGTGGGGAGTTGAGGGGTTAATTTAATTATGATGCGTTCAAGAGTCTTACGGCCTGAGGGAAGAAGCTGTTACAGAACCTGGAGGTTCTGCTTTGGAGGCTGCGGAACCTCTTCCCTAGAGTCCAGCAGTGAAAACAGTTCTTGGTGGGGGTGGGAGGAGTCTTTGCAGATTTTCTGAGCACTGGTCAGGCAGCGGCTTTTTGCGATCTCCTGGATAGGAGGAAGATGAGTCCTGATGTTCTTTTCCGCCGTCCTCACCACTCTCTGCAGAGACTTCCAGTCTAAGGCATTGCAGGCTCCAGTCCAGACAGAGATGCAGTTGGTCAGCATGTGGTCTCTATAGTGCCTCTGTAGAATGTGCTGAGAATGGGGGGAGAAAACTGTGCTCTTTTCATCCCACGCAAAAAGTGCATGTGCTGCTGAGCTCTTTTTACAAGCGCTCCGGTGTGTCAGGACCAAGTTATATGTTGTTTCACTTTCACTAATTCCTCAGTAAATTCACCAAAACTTCAGTGTGGAGTTATTGAGTCTGTTTAGCTGATTTGAGAGCTAGCTTGTCCAGGACCAGAATTTCACAGTTTTTCCAGAAAATTTCTCCCGTTGAAAATGAATTGGCCATTTTTCAAACTTGCACAATCCCCACATTTCTCGACCAATTTGAACCGTTCCACAATCCACATACGAAACCCACCTTCGAATATTAAACTATCACTATCCAAGTGAAAAAAAAAAAAATTCAGGAATTTCTTGAATTCCTGTTTTGGTTTTTGTTTTTAATGCCCTATTTTCACCGCTTCCTGGTAAATGTTCACATTCCACATTTTTCAACCAATTACAACCGTTCCACATTCAAAACACTCTCTTCAGTAGGGACAACAAAAGTTATCTTTTTTTTCTATTTGGTACAAATACCAGGTTTTCCCAAAATTCCAGGACTTCCAAGACAGCCATTCAAATCCAAACTGTTACCACCTCAACATTTTTCAACTGATTCAGAAGATTCTAATACCAACACTTGTGCTAGTATCAACATTTTCAAAAATTCTCTGTTTTTCCAATATCCCCAAATTGCCAGGAAGTTCACATTCAAATAAATAGACAAAGTTTTACAATGCAAACATTTTGCGGCACTTTTTACCAGATTGGAGCTTGCAACCTTCCACACACACTAACTACTCTTCTGAGATGTTGGAGGCAAAAACATGTTTTCCCTCTCCCCAAATTCCCTTTTTTCCAAGAATGTCCAGGAATTCCCCCAATTGACAATGAATGAGTAAACCTCTCCACATCCCACATCTCTCACCGGATTTGAATCGTTCCAACACCCAGATTCTCCGCTCACTTTGGAAAATCAAAATAACAAGACTAAGTTAAAAAAAATTTCAGGAATTTCCAGAATTCATGTTATTTTTTAAGCCCTATTTTCACCTCCTCCTGGAAAATGTTCACAGTCCACATTTTCAACCAGTTACAACCCTTCCACCTTCAAAACATTCTTCTTAGTTGGGACAACACGAGTTATCATTTTTTATTTTGGTAAAAATATTCGGTTTTCCAAAAATTCCAGGAATTCTGAAACACCTTTTCAAATTCCAATGGTTACTACGTCAACTTTTTTCAACTGATTCGAAAAATTCCAACACCAACAATTGTACTGTATTAATATTTTCCAAAAATATTTGTTTTCCCCAAATCCCCAAATTTCCAGGAAGTTCCCATTCATATAAATGGACCTATTCAAAATTCTCAAAATTTTGAGCCACTTTTTACTTGATTCAGAGCTTTCAACCATCTACACAAACTACTCTTCTCAGATTTCAGAGGCAAAAACATGTTTTCCCTTTCCCCAAATCCATGGTGATACCTGAATTTCCAGGAATTCCCTCAATAGACAATGAATGGGTAATATACAAAGTTCTCCATATCCCACATTTCAAATCTGATTCAAACCACTTACTCCACTCATCTTAGACAATCAAACTGAACATTCTTCAAGTTGAAACAAATTCCAGGAATTTCCAGAATTCTTGTTTTTTTCAAGCCCTATGTTCACCTCTTCCTGGAAAGTTTTTACAGTCCACATTTTTCCAACCAATTACAGCCCTTGCACATTCTGAACATACTACTTACTTGGAACAAAAAATGTTCCTGTTATTTTTCGTACAATTTCTTGTTTTTGCCGAAATTCCTGGAATTTTGCAATACCTTTTTTCAGATCAAACTTTTACTAAGTCAACATTTTTCAACTGATTTGAAAAATTCCAAGACCAACACTGCTAATATCAATACTTTTGAAAATTGTCGGTTTTTCTAATATCCCCAAATTTCCAGAAAGTTCCCATTTAAATAAATGCAGGTATTCATAGTTTTACAATGCCCCAAATTCTCCAAATGTTCTGCTACTTTTTGCGTGTTTCGGAGATTTCAACCATCCACACAAACTATTCTTTCGAGATCTAGTAGGCAAAAACACGTTTTCCCTTTCCCAAAAATCCCCGTTTTCCTGGAACTTCCAGGAATTTCCCCAATTAACAATGAATTGTCAATATACAAAGCTCTCCATATCCCACATTTCTCATTCGATTCAAACCACTTACTCCACTCATCTTAGACAATCAAACTGAACATTCTTCAAGTTGAAAAAAATTCCAGGAATTTCCAGAATTCCTGTTTTTTAAGCCCTATGCTAAATTCTTCCTGGAAACTTTTTCCCGTCCACATTTTTCCAACCAATTACAGCCCTTGCACATTCTGAACATACTACTTAGTTGGAACGACAAATGCTCCTATTATTTTTTGTACAAATTCTTGTTTTTCCTGAAATTCGGGAATTTCTGAATACCTTTCTTCAGTTCAAACTGTTACTAGGTCAACATTTTTCAAATGATTTGAAAAATTCCAAGACCAACACTGCTAATATCAATATTTTTGAAAATTGGCGTTTTTTTCTAATTCCCCAAATTTCCAGAAAGTTCCCATTTAAATAAGTAGAAGTACTCATAGTTTTACAATGCCCTAAATTCTCCAAATGTTCTGCTGCTTTTTGCGTGTTTCGGAGATTTCAACCATCCACACAAACTATTCTTTCGAGATTTAGTAGGCAAAAACACGTTTTCCCTTTCCCAAAAATCCCCATTTTCCTGGAACTTCCAGGAATTTCCCCAATTAACAATGAATTGTCAATATACAAAGTTCTCCATATCCCACATTTCTCATTCGATTCAAAGCACTTACTCCACTCATCTTGGACAATCAAACTGAACATTGTTCAAGTTGATAAAAATTCCAGGAATTTCCAGAATTCTTGTTTTTTTTTTAAGCCCTATGTTCACCTCTTCCTGGAAAGTTTTTACAGTCCACATTTTTCCAACCAATTACAGCCCTTGCACATTCTGAACATACTACTTACTTGGAACGACAAATGTTCCTGTGATTTTTCGTACAAATGTTTGTTTTTCCTGAAATTCCTGGAATTTCTGAATACCTTTCTTCAGTTCAAACTTTTACTAAGTCAACATTTTTCAACTGATTTGAAAAATTCCAAGACCAACACTGCTAATATCAATATTTTAGAAGATTTTCGGTTTTTCTAATATCCCCAAATTTCCAGAAAGTTCCCATTTAAATAAATAGACGTACTCATAGTTTTACAATGCCCCAAATTCTCCAAATGTTCCGCCACCTTTTGCGTGTTTCGGAGATTTCAACCATCCACACAAACTATTCTTTCGAGATCTAGTAGGCAAAAACACGTTTTCCCTTTCCCAAAAATCCCAGTTTTCCTGGAACTTCCAGGAATTTCCCCAATTAACAATGAATTGTCAATATACAAAGTTCTCCATATCCCACATTTCTCATTGGATTCAAACCACTTACTCCACTCATCTTAGACAATCAAACTGAACATTCTTCAAGTTGAAAAAAATTCCAGGAATTTCCAGAATTCCTGTTTTTTAAGCCCTATGTTAAATTCTTTCTGCAAACTTTTTTCCGTCCACATTTTTCCAACCAATCGCAACCCTTGCACATTCTGAACATACTACTTAGTTGGAACGACAAATGTTCCTGTTATTTTTCGTACAAATTCTTGTTTTTCCCGAAATTCCAGGAATTTATAAATACCTTTCTTCAGTTCAAACTGTTGCTACGTCAACATTTTTCAACCGATTTGAAAAATTCCAATACTAACACTTGTGCTAATGTCAATATTTTCAAATGTTTTCACCCATCTTGGACAATCAAACTGAACATTGTTCAAGTTAAAAAAAAATCCAGGAATTTCTTGAAATCCTGTTTTCTATTTTAAGCCCTATTTTTACCACTTCCTGGAAAATGTTTACAGTCCACATTTTTCAACCAATTACAGCCATTCCAACTTCAAAATATCCTTCTTAGTTGGGACAACAAATTGTATCTTTTTTTTATTTGGTACAAATGACTGGTTTTCCCAAAATTCCAGGAATTCTGAAACACTTATTCAAATTCAAACTGCTACAACGTCAACATTTTTTAACTGATTTGAAAAATTCCCACACCAACACTTTCCATCCATCCATCCATTTCCTACCGCTTATTCCCTTTGGAGTCGCGGGAGGCGCTGTTGCCTATCTCTGCTACAATCGGGCGGAAGGCAGCGTACACCCTGGACAATTCGCCACCTCATCGCAGCACCAACACTTTCATTCTCTGTCTTTCCAAAATCCCATAAATTTCCAGAAAGTTCCCATTCAAATAAATGCAGGTATTCATAGTTTTACAATCCCCAAGAGTCTCCTAATTTTGCACCACGTTCTACTTGATTCGCAGCTTTCAAACGTCCACACACACTATTCTTTCGAGATCTAGTATCAAAAACATGTTTTCCCTTTCCCATATTCCCGGTTTTCCTGGAACTTCCAGGAATTTCCCCCATTTAACAAAGAATGAGCAATTTGCAAACTTCTCCATATCTCACATTTTTCATCCGATTCAAACCACTTACTCACACTCATCTTGGACATTGTCCAAGTTGAAAAAAATTCCAGGAATTTCCGGTTTTCCAAAGCCCGATCTTCACCACTTCCAGGAACATTTCCACATTCCATGTTTTCATGAAACACTAAATGACCTTCCGGATGTCGATGGCGCTATTTTGTTTCCCTTTTTGCAAGCGTGTCGCCGATTGGTCTCGCCGGCGAATGACATGAGAGGAAAGCGGTCGATTGGTCTCGCCGGCGCTTTCCGACACTTGAAAACGCTCCGGCTTGTTTCGCCGTGGCGTGCGCGGCGGTTGCTCAACTTTGTGCGGCGGAGGAGGTGGACAGGTGGTGTTTATGCAGATGAATGAGCGCTTCCTCCTGGTTTAAACATTAGCCTTTCAAATGTGACAAATGAGATCTTCGTCTCCGGCGTGCGTGCGCGCTCGTGGGCTCTCCTATTCGCCAAGCATCACGGTCTCGTAACCACGGAGATGAGGCTGGAAAACGCGGCACTCATCAACCAATTAGCGCACATATGTTCTGCTTTAATTGGGCCTCCTTCATTTTCAGCGGAGACATTTTCTCTTCAGGTCAGACGGTGAAGACCTCGGCAAAAAGACCCTTCAGCTTTTTTCACTTCATGGCACAAACTATCTAATCTCACCACGATGGAGCTTGTACAGTAAGTGGCGCCTTTGACCCCTAATGTTTTCAATTATTAACTAGGGTTTGCAGTGTGTGTGTGTGTGTGTGTGTGTGTGTGTGTGTGTGTGTGTGTGTGTGTGTGTGTGTGTGTGTGTGTGTGTGTGCGTGCGTGCGTGCGTGCGTGCGTGCGTGCGTGCGTGCGTGCGTGCGTGCGTGCGTGCGTGCGTGCGTGCGTGCGTGCGTGCGTGCGTGCGTGCGTGCGTGCGTGCGTGCCTGTCTGTCTGTCTGTGTGTGTGTGTGTGTGTGTGTGTGTGTGTGTGTGTGTGTGTGTGTGTGTGTGTGTGTGTGTGTGTGTGTGTGTGTGTGTGTGTGTGTGTGTGTGTGTGTGTGTGTGAATGCCCTGCGTGCACAAACTGCCACACTGTGCTGGTTTGTGCAGGTGTATGTTAGTTTGTGCTGGTTTCGCCTGGTTTGTTCAGGTTTGTGCTGGTTTGTGCCCGTTTGTGCATTTTTGTGCTGGTTTTTGCTGGTTTGTGCAGGTTTTTGCAGGTTTGTGCTGGTTTGTGCTGGTTGGTGCAGGTTTGTGCATGTGTGTGCTGGTTTGTGCCGGTTTGTGCATGTTTGTGCTGGTTTGTGCAGGTTTGTGCTGATTTGTGCATTTTTGTGCTGGTTTTTGCTGGTTTGTGCAGGTTTTTGTAGGTTTGTGCTGGTTTGTGCTGGTTGGTGCAGGTTTGTGCATGTTTGTGCTGGTTTGTGCCGGTTTGTGCATGTTTGTGCTGGTTTGTGCCGGTTTGTGCAGGTTTGTGCTGGTTTGTGCTGGTTTATGCATGTTTGTGCTGGTTTGTGCTGGTTTGTGCAGGTTTGTGCTGGTTTTACGCAGGTTTATGCTGGTTTGTACAAGTGTGTGCAGGTGTGTGCAGGTCTGTGCAGGTCTGTGCTGCTTGGTTCTGGTTTGTGCAGGTCCGTGCAATTTTGTGCTGGTTTGTGCAGGTTTGTGCAGGTTTGTGCTGGTTTTACGCAGGTTTATGCTGGTTTGTACAAGTGTGTGCAGGTGTGTGCAGGTCTGTGCAGGTCTGTGCTGCTTGGTTCTGGTTTGTGCAGGTCCGTGCAATTTTGTGCTGGTTTGTGCAGGTTTGTGCAGGTTTTACGCAGGTTTGTGCTGGTTTGTACAAGTGTGTGCAGGTCTGTGCAGGTCTGTGCTGCTTGGTTCTGGTTTGTGCAGGTCCGTGCAATTTTGTGCTGGTTTGTGCAGGTTTGTTCAATTTTGTGCTGGTTGTGCTAGTTTTTGCTGGTTTGTGCAGGTGCACATAAAACCTGCAAAATTTTCCCCAAAATATATGTCAAAGTGTAATATTTGATGTGAAGTCATTAATTAGGTCAATAATTCATAACATTGATTTTGATTTAATATTATTGTTTGAGCACTGACATTTAAAAAAAAAATCCCACTAAAATTCTTAGGGATCCAAAAGAGTCCCACTCATAAAAGTATTTTAAAAAGTTATAATTACTTATTTCTTTTTTTTACTTCTAATGCCTAAATCTCTAAATCAATTCTAGATCTGTTGATTATAATATCTTAATTTATTTATTTTTTTATTTTTTATTTAAAGTTTTTTATTTTATGCCGTTTTTGCCATAGAAAACTTGCAAAATGTTCCTCCAAAAATATTTCAAAGTGTAACATTTGATGTGAAGTCATTGGAGCCTTGATCAGGTCAATAATTCATAACATTGATTTTGATTTATTTATTTATTTTTTTTCAAGCACTGACATTCAAAAAAAACTTTTTTTGAATCCCACTAAAATTCCCAGGGATCCAAAAGGGTCCCAGTCATAAAAGTATTTTAAAAAGACATAAATTGTTTAATTTTTTGTTGTTTTACTTTTAACTCCTAAATCTCTACATCAACTTTAGATCCATTTGTTGAGTATAAGATTTTAATTTTTTATTTTTTCATTATTTCTTTTATTTTATTTTTTTATGCTGTTTTCGCCATAGAAAACGTTGGGGATTTTTGGGCCAAGACAAAACCTGCCAAATTGTCCCCAAGAATATTTTAATTTGTAATATTTGATGTGAACTAATTGGAACCTTAAATAGGTCAATAATTCAAAACATTGATTTTGATTCATTATTATATTTTGAGCAATGACAGACCAAAATTATCCGAGATCCAAAAATGGTACCACTCACAAAAAGCTATTAAAAAAAGTCATAATGTTTTTGCTTTAATTTTAACGCCTGAATTTCTACATCAACTTTAGATCCATTCATTGATTATACGTTTTTAGTATTTGTTGTTGTTGTTGATCATTTGATGCTGGTTTTGCCATAGAAAATGTTGGGGATTTTTTTGGCAAACACAAAACCTGCAAAATTTTCCCCAAGATTATATCAAAGTGTAATATTTGATGTGAAGTCATTTGAGCCTTAAATATGTCAATAATTCATAACAACATTGATTTTGATTCTTTTTTTTTTTTTTTTTTTTTAGCAATGAGAGTTTAAATAGAAAATCCCACTAAAATTGTCCAGGGATCCAAAAGGAGCCCACTCATAAAAGTATTTTTAAAAGTCATAAATGGTTTAGTTTTGTTGTTGTTTTACTTTTAACGCTTAAGTCCCTACATCAACTTTGGATCCATCCATTGATTTTTATTTTTATTTAATTATTATTTTGAAAATTGAATGCCGTTTTTTGTTCATTTGATGTCGTTTTTTTTTTTTTGTTAATTTAATGCTGAGAATAATTTAGTTTTCTTTTTTTTTCTGGCAAACACATAAAACCTGCAAAATGTTCCCCAAAATATATTTCAAAGTGTAATATTTGATGTGAAGTCATTGGAGCCTTACACAGATAAATAATTTATAACATTGATTTTGATTTATTATTAATTTTTGAGCAACAATATTTAAAAAAAATAAAATCCCACTAAAATTCCCATGGATCCAAAAGGATCCCATTCATAAAAGTATTTGAAAAAGTCATAAATTGTTTTGTTTACTTTTAACGCCTACATTTCTACATCAACTTTAGATCCATTCATTGATTATATGTTTTTAGTATTTGTTGTTGTTGTCGTTGTTGTTGATGATTCTATGCCCTTTTTGCCATAGAAAACGTTGGGAATTTTTGGGGCAAACACACAAAACCTGCGAAATGTTCCCCAAAAATATTTCAAAGTGTAATATTTAATGTGAAGTCATTGGAGTTTTTAAGACATTAGCTGGCAACCCACTCCATCTTGGCTACTCGGGTGGGTTGCCAGGTGTTTTCTGTGTCTTCCTGGGCTGCACACCATGGCCCTACTCCATCTTGGCTACTCGGGTGGGTTGCCAGGTGTTTTCTGTGTCTTCCTGGGCTGCACACCATGGCCCTACTCCATCTTGGCTACTCGGGTGGGTTGCCAGGTGTTTTCTGTGTCTTCCTGGGCTGCACACCATGGCCCTACTCCATATTGGCTACTCGGGTGGGTTGCCAGGTGTTTTCTGTGTCTTCCTGGGCTGCACACCATGGCCTTACTCCATCTTGGCTACTCGGGTGGGTTGCCAGGTGTTTTCTGTGCTCTCCCGGGCTGCACACCATGGCCCTACTCCATATTGGCTACTCGGGTGGGTTGCCAGGTGTTTTCTGTGCTCTCCCGGGCTGCACACCATGGCCCTACTCCATCTTGGCTACTCGGTGGGTTGCCAGGTGTTTTCTGTGCTCTCCCGGGCTGCACACCATGGCCCTACTCCATCTTGGCTACTCGGTGGGTTGCCAGGTGTTTTCTGTGCTCTCCCGGGCTGCACACCATGGCCCTACTCCATATTGGCTACTCGGTGGGTTGCCAGGTGTTTTCTGTGCTCTCCCGGGCTGCACACCATGGCCCTACTCCATATTGGCTACTCGGGTGGGTTGCCAGGTGTTTTCTGTGCTCTCCCGGGCTGCACACCATGGCCCTACTCCATATTGGCTACTCGGGTGGGTTGCCAGGTGTTTTCTGTGCTCTCCCTGGCTGCACACCATGGCCCTACTCCATATTGGCTACTCGGGTGGGTTGCCAGGTGTTTTCTGTGCTCTCCCGGGCTGCACACCATGGCCCTACTCCATCTTGGCTACTCGGTGGGTTGCCAGGTGTTTTCTGTGCTCTCCCGGGCTGCACACCATGGCCCTACTCCATCTTGGCTACTCGGTGGGTTGCCAGGTGTTTTCTGTGCTCTCCCGGGCTGCACACCATGGCCCTACTCCATCTTGGCTACTCGGTGGGTTGCCAGGTGTTTTCTGTGCTCTCCCGGGCTGCACACCATGGCCCTACTCCATATTGGCTACTCGGTGGGTTGCCAGGTGTTTTCTGTGCTCTCCCGGGCTGCACACCATGGCCCTACTCCATATTGGCTACTCGGGTGGGTTGCCAGGTGTTTTCTGTGCTCTCCCGGGCTGCACACCATGGCCCTACTCCATATTGGCTACTCGGTGGGTTGCCAGGTGTTTTCTGTGCTCTCCCGGGCTGCACACCATGGCTCTACTCCATATTGGCTACTCGGGTGGGTTGCCAGGTGTTTTCTGTGCTCTCCCGGGCTGCACACCATGGCCCTACTCCATCTTGGCTACTCGGGTGGGTTGCCAGGTGTTTTCTGTGTCTTCCCGGGCTGCACACCATGGCCCTACTCCATATTGGCTACTCGGGTGGGTTGCCAGGTGTTTTCTGTGTCTTCCTGGGCTGCACACCATGGCCCTACTCCATATTGGCTACTCGGGTGGGTTGCCAGGTGTTTTCTGTGCTCTCCTGGGCTGCACACCATGGCCCTACTCCATATTGGCTACTTGGTGGGTTGCCAGGTGTTTTCTGTGTCTTCCTGGGCTGCACACCATGGCCCTACTCCATATTGGCTACTCGGGTGGGTTGCCAGGTGTTTTCTGTGCTCTCCTGGGCTGCACACCATGGCCCTACTCCATATTGGCTACTTGGTGGGTAGCCAGGTGTTTTCTGTGTCTTCCTGGGCTGCACACCATGGCCCTACTCCATATTGGCTACTCGGGTGGGTTGCCAGGTGTTTTCTCTGTCTTCCCGGGCTGCACACCATGGCCCTACTCCATATTGGCTACTCGGGTGGGTTGCCAGGTGTTTTCTGTGTCTTCCTGGGCTGCACACCATGGCCCTACTCCATCTTGGCTACTCGGGTGGGTTGCCAGGTGTTTTCTGTGTCTTCCTGGGCTGCACACCATGGCCCTACTCCATCTTGGCTACTCGGGTGGGTTGCCAGGTGTTTTCTGTGTCTTCCTGGGCTGCACACCATGGCCCTACTCCATATTGGCTACTCGGGTGGGTTGCCAGGTGTTTTCTGTGTCTTCCTGGGCTGCACACCATGGCCTTACTCCATCTTGGCTACTCGGGTGGGTTGCCAGGTGTTTTCTGTGCTCTCCCGGGCTGCACACCATGGCCCTACTCCATATTGGCTACTCGGGTGGGTTGCCAGGTGTTTTCTGTGCTCTCCCGGGCTGCACACCATGGCCCTACTCCATCTTGGCTACTCGGTGGGTTGCCAGGTGTTTTCTGTGCTCTCCCGGGCTGCACACCATGGCCCTACTCCATCTTGGCTACTCGGTGGGTTGCCAGGTGTTTTCTGTGCTCTCCCGGGCTGCACACCATGGCCCTACTCCATATTGGCTACTCGGTGGGTTGCCAGGTGTTTTCTGTGCTCTCCCGGGCTGCACACCATGGCCCTACTCCATATTGGCTACTCGGGTGGGTTGCCAGGTGTTTTCTGTGCTCTCCCGGGCTGCACACCATGGCCCTACTCCATATTGGCTACTCGGGTGGGTTGCCAGGTGTTTTCTGTGCTCTCCCTGGCTGCACACCATGGCCCTACTCCATATTGGCTACTCGGGTGGGTTGCCAGGTGTTTTCTGTGCTCTCCCGGGCTGCACACCATGGCCCTACTCCATCTTGGCTACTCGGTGGGTTGCCAGGTGTTTTCTGTGCTCTCCCGGGCTGCACACCATGGCCCTACTCCATCTTGGCTACTCGGTGGGTTGCCAGGTGTTTTCTGTGCTCTCCCGGGCTGCACACCATGGCCCTACTCCATCTTGGCTACTCGGTGGGTTGCCAGGTGTTTTCTGTGCTCTCCCGGGCTGCACACCATGGCCCTACTCCATATTGGCTACTCGGTGGGTTGCCAGGTGTTTTCTGTGCTCTCCCGGGCTGCACACCATGGCCCTACTCCATATTGGCTACTCGGGTGGGTTGCCAGGTGTTTTCTGTGCTCTCCCGGGCTGCACACCATGGCCCTACTCCATATTGGCTACTCGGGTGGGTTGCCAGGTGTTTTCTGTGCTCTCCCGGGCTGCACACCATGGCCCTACTCCATATTGGCTACTCGGTGGGTTGCCAGGTGTTTTCTGTGCTCTCCCGGGCTGCACACCATGGCTCTACTCCATATTGGCTACTCGGGTGGGTTGCCAGGTGTTTTCTGTGCTCTCCCGGGCTGCACACCATGGCCCTACTCCATCTTGGCTACTCGGGTGGGTTGCCAGGTGTTTTCTGTGTCTTCCCGGGCTGCACACCATGGCCCTACTCCATATTGGCTACTCGGGTGGGTTGCCAGGTGTTTTCTGTGTCTTCCTGGGCTGCACACCATGGCCCTACTCCATATTGGCTACTCGGGTGGGTTGCCAGGTGTTTTCTGTGCTCTCCTGGGCTGCACACCATGGCCCTACTCCATATTGGCTACTTGGTGGGTTGCCAGGTGTTTTCTGTGTCTTCCTGGGCTGCACACCATGGCCCTACTCCATATTGGCTACTCGGGTGGGTTGCCAGGTGTTTTCTGTGCTCTCCTGGGCTGCACACCATGGCCCTACTCCATATTGGCTACTTGGTGGGTAGCCAGGTGTTTTCTGTGTCTTCCTGGGCTGCACACCATGGCCCTACTCCATATTGGCTACTCGGGTGGGTTGCCAGGTGTTTTCTCTGTCTTCCCGGGCTGCACACCATGGCCCTACTCCATATTGGCTACTCGGGTGGGTTGCCAGGTGTTTTCTGTGTCTTCCTGGGCTGCACACCATGGCCCTACTCCATATTGGCTACTCGGGTGGGTTGCCAGGTGTTTTCTGTGCTCTCCCGGGCTGCACACCATGGCCCTACTCCATATTGGCTACTCGGGTGGGTTGCCAGGTGTTTTCTCTGTCTTCCCGGGCTGCACACCATGGCCCTACTCCATATTGGCTACTCGGGTGGGTTGCCAGGTGTTTTCTGTGTCTTCCTGGGCTGCACACCATGGCCCTACTCCATATTGGCTACTCGGGTGGGTTGCCAGGTGTTTTCTGTGCTCTCCCGGGCTGCACACCATGGCCCTACTCCATCTTGGCTACTCGGGTGGGTTGCCAGGTGTTTTCTGTGCTCTCCCGGGCTGCACACCAGAAGGCGGCCATGAAGGCGCGCGTGACGGCAGCGTTACGGGACATTGACGGAGCTGAGGCCACGCCTCAATGGAAGGTTTTTGCTGTGGGGCCACACTAAAAAAGTCTCCATTGTCTGAGTCAACTTGACCTGACCCGGCTGGTGAAGCTGAGGCTTTGTGTGCTGCAGCGTGCTTTGTGCGTGCGCCCACACAACAACGGCAGAAAACTGCAGTTTTGTCTGCGTTTTTATTTGACGCTATTAGAGAGGGGTGGGGGGGGGGGGGGGGTGTTTGCCTTTGTGTCCGTAACCACTTGGCAACACACGGCCCAGCGTTGGGCAGGCCCGGGCTCGCACGCCAATCTACTCCTGGTCCCGTCCATGGACCTTGCAACATTCTCACCATCTCATTATTATTCTTTCAACATCCTCACTATCTCATTATTATTCTTTCACTCGCAATATTCTCACCTCCATCTTGTTATTAATCTTTCTCTTTGATCAAAGTCACACCTTCAACCTCCGATCAAGCGTCACACGCCAACACATATTCACTGACTCAGGTCACAACCTCCTTACAGTGACCTGACCAAGATGGCAGACAACTGCTTTCATAAATAACTCCTTACAGACAGTGACCTGACCAAGATGGCAGACAATTGCTTTCATAAATAACTCCTTACAGACAGTGACCTGACCAAGATGGCAGACAACTGCTTTCATAAATAACTCCTTACAGACAGTGACCTGACCAAGATGGCAGACAATTGCTTTCATAAATAACTCCTTACAGACAGTGACCTGACCAAGATGGCAGACAACTGCTTTCATAAATAACTCCTTACAGACAGTGACCTGACCAAGATGGCAGACAACTGCTTTCATAAAGAGCTCCTTACAGACAGTGACCTGACCAAGATGGCAGACAACTGCTTTCATAAATAACTCCTTACACACAGTGACCTGACCAAGATGGCAGACAATTGCTTTCATAAATAACTCCTTACAGACAGTGACCTGACCAAGATGGCAGACAACTGCTTTCATAAATAACTCCTTACAGACAGTGACCTGACCAAGATGGCAGACAACTGCTTTCATAAATAACTCCTTACAGACAGTGACCTGACCAAGATGGCAGACAACTGCTTTCATAAAGAGCTCCTTACAGACAGTGACCTGACCAAGATGGCAGACAACTGCTTTCATAAATAACTCCTTACAGACAGTGACCTGACCAAGATGGCAGACAACTGCTTTCATAAATAACTCCTTACAGACAGTGACCTGACCAAGATGGCAGACAATTGCTTTCATAAATAACTCCTTACAGACAGTGACCTGACCAAGATGGCAGACAACTGCTTTCATAAATAACTCCTTACAGACAGTGACCTGACCAAGATGGCAGACAACTGCTTTCATAAAGAGCTCCTTACAGACAGTGACCTGACCAAGATGGCAGACAATTGCTTTCATAAATAACTCCTTACAGACAGTGACCTGACCAAGATGGCAGACAACTGCTTTCATAAATAACTCCTTACAGACAGTGACCTGACCAAGATGGCAGACAACTGCTTTCATAAAGAGCTCCTTACAGACAGTGACCTGACCAAGATGGCAGACAACTGCTTTCATAAATAACTCCTTACAGACAGTGACCTGACCAAGATGGCAGACAATTGCTTTCATAAATAACTCCTTACAGACAGTGACCTGACCAAGATGGCAGACAACTGCTTTCATAAATAACTCCTTACAGACAGTGACCTGACCAAGATGGCAGACAACTGCTTTCATAAATAGCTCCTTACAGACAGTGACCTGACCAAGATGGCAGACAACTGCTTTCATAAAGAGCTCCTTACAGACAGTGACCTGACCAAGATGGCAGACAACTGCTTTCATAAATAACTCCTTACAGACAGTGACCTGACCAAGATGGCAGACAATTGCTTTCATAAATAACTCCTTACAGACAGTGACCTGACCAAGATGGCAGCCAACTGCTTTCATAAAGAGCTCCTTACAGACAGTGACCTGACCAAGATGGCAGACAACTGCTTTCATAAATAGCTCCTTACAGACAGTGACCTGACCAAGATGGCAGACAACTGCTTTCATAAATAACTCCTTACAGACAGTGACCTGACCAAGATGGCAGACAATTGCTTTCATAAATAACTCCTTACAGACAGTGACCTGACCAAGATGGCAGACAACTGCTTTCATAAATAACTCCTTACAGACAGTGACCTGACCAAGATGGCAGACAACTGCTTTCATAAATAACTCCTTACAGACAGTGACCTGACCAAGATGGCAGACAACTGCTTTCATAAAGAGCTCCTTACAGACAGTGACCTGACCAAGATGGCAGACAACTGCTTTCATAAATAACTCCTTACAGACAGTGACCTGACCAAGATGGCAGACAACTGCTTTCATAAATAACTCCTTACAGACAGTGACCTGACCAAGATGGCAGACAACTGCTTTCATAAATAACTCCTTACACACAGTGACCTGACCAAGATGGCAGCCAACTGCTTTCATAAAGAGCTCCTTACAGACAGTGACCTGACCAAGATGGCAGACAACTGCTTTCATAAATAACTCCTTACAGACAGTGACCTGACCAAGATGGCAGACAACTGCTTTCATAAATAACTCCTTAGAGACAGTGACCTGACCAAGATGGCAGACAACTGCTTTCATAAATAACTCCTTACAGACAGTGACCTGACCAAGATGGCAGACAACTGCTTTCATAAATAACTCCTTACAGACAGTGACCTGACCAAGATGGCAGACAACTGCTTTCATAAATAACTCCTTACAGACAGTGACCTGACCAAGATGGCAGACAACTGCTTTCATAAAGAGCTCCTTACAGACAGTGACCTGACCAAGATGGCAGACAACTGCTTTCATAAATAACTCCTTACAGACAGTGACCTGACCAAGATGGCAGACAACTGCTTTCATAAAGAGCTCCTTACACACAGTGACCTGACCAAGATGGCAGACAACTGCTTTCATAAATAACTCCTTACAGACAGTGACCTGACCAAGATGGCAGACAACTGCTTTCATAAATAACTCCTTACAGACAGTGACCTGACCAAGATGGCAGCCAACTGCTTTCATAAATAGCTCCTTACAGACAGTGACCTGACCAAGATGGCAGACAACTGCTTTCATAAATAACTCCTTACAGACAGTGACCTGACCAAGATGGCAGACAACTGCTTTCATAAATAACTCCTTACACACAGTGACCTGACCAAGATGGCAGCCAACTGCTTTCATAAAGAGCTCCTTACAGACAGTTACCTGACCAAGATGGCAGACAACTGCTTTCATAAATAACTCCTTACAGACAGTGACCTGACCAAGATGGCAGACAACTGCTTTCATAAATAACTCCTTACAGACAGTGACCTGACCAAGATGGCAGACAACTGCTTTCATAAATAACTCCTTACAGACAGTGACCTGACCAAGATGGCAGACAATTGCTTTCATAAAGAGCTCCTTACAGACAGTGACCTGACCAAGATGGCAGCCAACTGCTTTCATAAATAACTCCTTACAGACAGTGACCTGACCAAGATGGCAGACAACTGCTTTCATAAAGAGCTCCTTACAGACAGTGACCTGACCAAGATGGCAGACAACTGCTTTCAAAAAGAGCTCCTTACAGACAGTGACCTGACCAAGATGGCAGACAACTGCTTTCATAAATAGCTAGTGCTTATAATTCCCGTCGCTAAAGTTCTATGTTAGTTTTTTTTATTTTTATTTTGCATGTTTATACCTGAAAATAATGGTTTGTTGTAGTCTGTGCTGCCAACCAAGTTATGCTACTAGTTAACGTGCGCTAGCATGCTTGTAAGAACGTTAGCATGTCAACGTTTTATCCTCACTTATTTTTTTGCTACTTTTGTATGTTTGAACCTATAAATCATCGTTTGTGGTAGTCGGTGCTGCCGACCAAGTTAAGCTATTAGTTAACGTGCGCTAACATACTTGTGAGAATGTTAGCATGCTACCATTTTATTCTAGTTTGGAGTTTGTTTGTTTTTTTATTTTGTATGTTTATACCTGAAAATCATGGTTTCTAATAGCCAGTCGGTGCTGTTAACCTAAAGTAAACCTAAAAGATACCGTGCACTAGCATACTCGTTAGAATGTTACTATGCTATCGTTTTATCCGAGCTTATTTTTTTGCTAATTATATATGTTTATACCTAAAAATCACGGTTTGTGGTATTCTGTGCTGCCGACCAAGTTATGCTAATAGTTAACATGCGCTAGCCTACTTGTGAGAATGTTAGCATACTAACGTTTTATTCTATTTTTGAAGGGTTGGGTTTTGTGAATTTTGTATGTTTATACCTGAAAATCATGGTTTGTTGTAGTCTGTGCTGCCAACCAAGTTATGCTAATAGTTAACGTATGCTAGCATGCTTGTGAGAATGTTAGCATGTCAACGTTTTATCCTAACATATTTTTTTGCTGATTTTGTATGTTTGGACCTATAAATCATGGTTTGTGATAGTCGGTGCTGCCGACCAAGTTAAGCTATTAGTTAACCTGCGCTAACATACTTGTGAGAATGTTAGCATGCTAACGTTTTATTCTATTTTTTGGGGGGTTGGGGTTTGTGAAATGTGTATGTTTACACCTTGAAAATCATGGTTAAATCAAATTAAACTAATAGTTAACGTGCGCTGGCATACTTGTGAGATCGTTAGCATGCTCATGTTTTATCCTATCTTTATATATATATATAATTTTGCATGTTTAAACCTGAAAATCATTGTTTGTGATAGTCGGTGCTGCCCACCAAGTTAAGCTAGTAGTAAACTTGCGCTAGCATACTTGTGAGAATTTTAGAATGCTATTGTTTTATCTTAGCTTTTTTTTTTTATTACTTTTGTACTTTGTATGTTTGTACCGGAAAATCATGGTTTCTAATAGTCTGTGCTGCCGAAAAAGTTAAGCTAATAATTAATGTGTGCTAGCATACTTAAGAGAATGGTAGCACGCAAACATTTTATCCTAGTTTTTTCGGGGGGGTTTTGGACAATTTTGTATGTATAAACCTTCAAATCATGGTTCGTGATAGTCAGTGCTGCCGACCAATTTAAGCCAATGTATGTCCATTTTGTCCCTCGGGCCGTGCCGTAGCAGGGGGAACTTGCTGCAGTTGACCTGCTACTGATGAGCCACAAGCCAGCAGAACAAATGAAAGTCTACATTATGGAAATATCAGGTTCAAAGCTATTAGAATATAGTATATAGGTCATAGTATAAGTCACATAAATAACCAGTATAGTATATAGGTCATAGTATAAGTCACATTAATAACTAGTATAGTATATAGGTCATAATATAAGTCACATAAATAACTAGTATAGTATATAGGTCATAGTATAAGTCACATAAATAACTAGTATAGTATATAGGTCATAGTATAAGTCACATAAATAACCAGTATAGTATATAGGTCATAGTATAAGTCACATAAATAACTAGTATAGTATATAGGTCTTAGTATAAGTCACATTAATAACTAGTATAGTATATAGGTCATAGTATAAGTCACATAAATAACTAGTATAGTATATAGGTCATAGTATAAGTCACATGAATAACTAGTATAGTATATAGGTCATAGTATAAGTCACATAAATAACTAGTATAGTATATAGGTCATAGTATAAGTCACATAAATAACTTGTATAATAATAGGTTATAGTATAATATACATAAATAACTACAATAGTATATAGGTCATAGTATAATTCACATAAATAACTAGTATAGTATATAGGTCATAGTATAAGTCACATTAATAACTAGTATAGTATATAGGTCATAGTATAAGTCACATAAATAACTAGTATAGTATATAGGTCATAGTATAAGGCACATAAATAACTAGTATAGTATATAGGTCATAGTATAAGTCACATAACTATTATAGTTTATATGTCATCTTGAATCTTGTTGCTTCACTTTCATTTGTAGTTTAATACTTTTGAAGAAAAAATATATCTGGCTGGCTGAAATAATGTGTCAATTAGTTTACAAACATGTTCTGGTTGATTACTCAATAACAAAATGATTAGCAGGCTGAATATTACATTTAAATCATTAATAAAGAAGGTTAAAACATTGCCATGCAGCAATATGAAGTCCATTAGCTTCTACAACATGTCATGTACAGAATATCACAAGCATTTATTCATGTAGAAATATCACAGATTACAGCTCAAAAGGGACAAACGGTAAAAAATGGATGGGTGGATATTACAAAAAACATCTTAGACAATGAAAGCATTATCATAACAATCAACATTTTGTGTTATTTATTTGTGAAACTAGTATCTAAACAGGGTGTATGTAGCTCCTCCTCTGAATGCAAGTGCTCCTACAGCAGGAATACAAAACTTATATTTCTACAAAATCTGGCCAGACACCAACACAGAGCGGGCTTCTTTTGTTTTTGTCATTAAATATTTGTTCTTTTTGTGTTTGAAAAAGCAAATTAGCTGTCCGTTTCTGGTGTTAAAACTTGAAAATGATCTGTCTTGGGTACACTTACACGATTGATCAATTTTGAGTGAATTATGAACAAAATGCGATTATCGCGATTAATTATATGGCAGCCCTAAAATAAAATATTAAAACGAAATATGACAACTGGACAGCAGTTATAAGAATCAGCTCATTTTTAAATGTTGCAATAAAAATAAGATTTTATTATTGGAAACAATATTTTTACACACTCAAAACTGTTGAAAATTGGTACCATTGAGTACTGCTATCGATTCCCAGAATTAGTGCCGTATCGGTTCAATTGTGAACACTATTGACCCAGAAAAAAATCTAAATAAATCGCAACAATCTGACTTTTAACAGGTTTTTTAGCTCTTTAACTCTGCCGATCAAATCTGGTTTATACATGTAGCCCTGAATTTGACAAGTAGAGGGCGATAAAGCTTGTGTTGAGCCACATCTCAGCAATGATGATGTAAATGTTTCATTTCTATGTGCGTAAACAAATATACTTTATTTTGTGAACACTAAACATTCCGTTTGATGTATGCAAAATATGCAACAGTCATGATTTATGTAACATACACAATGGATGTTATACTTTTGTATTGTTTATATGTTCAGTCCTACACCCCTAAATAAAGGAAGATGTGTCAAGAAATAAAACCGAGGTGGGAAAATAATTCAAAAGGACGTCAATCCAAAAAAAAAGCTGGTTTCTTCATGCTGTTAACTATCTGTCTAGCTGCACACGCTAAAAACAAGTAGAGAGGGCAAAATAATGAACTTATTGACAGTGCAGCGTGAAAGTTTACTTTGCAATTAACGAATCGACGAAACATGTCCATTCTGATGTCCGGCCCCTGAGCCCTTGGACTCTTGAAAACTCTTCCTTCAAACCCTGCAGGAGCACCTTTTGCACAAGAAGAAATCCGGTGGCTATCTGCGGTATTTATTTCAATTTCAATTCTTCATTGACATTTTTTCAACTTCCAGTACTAAAAACTGCGCTTCACAAAATATTTGACCCTAACCGCCAAGACCCCAAACTGTCGGTCAAGTTTTGCGTGAAAACCATCAACGACGTTCTTTTGGACCGCTGGAAACTAAATGTTTCATTTCTATATGCTAGACAAATGTAGTTTAATTTTTTAGATGTATTAACACTAAACCTTTTATTTTAATAATGCAAAATATACAAGATTTATGTCTAATATACAACAGACATTATTTATGTAACACACACGCTGGACGTTATACTTTTGTATTGTTTATATGTTTAGGCTCACAACCCTAAATAAAGGAAGATGTGTCAAGAAATAATACTTAGGTAGGAAAATAATTTAAAAGAAGAACATCAATCAAATAAAAAAGCTTGTTTTTTCATGCTGTTAACTATCTGTCTAGCTGCACACGCTGGAAACGAGTAGGGAGGGCAGAATAATGAACTTATTGACAGTGCAGCGTGAAAGTTTACTTTGCCATTAACGAATCGACGAAACATTTACATTCTGAACTCTTGGACTCTTGAAAGCTTCAAGCCCTGCCAAAGCACCTTTTGCGCAAAAAGAAATCCGACGGCTACCTGCGGTATTGATTTCAATTTAAATTCTTCATTGATATTTTTTTAACTTCCATTCCAAAAAAACTGCGCTTCACAAAATATCTGACCCTCACCGCCATGACCCCAAAGTGTCGGTCAAATTGTGCGTGAAAACCAACAACGGCGTTCGTTTGTACCGCTGGAAACTTTCAGGATTTTGCCCTTTTTTTCGTCTGCGGTCTCTTACAACAAACGGAAGCCAGCATCCCCTCCCCCGACCGGCCCGCTAACGCCTCCTTTTATTTCCTGTTGGATGTCGTCAGCAGACGCTAATTACAGGCGGCGTCCTGCCCGCCAGCGCCGTATCCCTGCCATGAACCAGGACACTAATTGTTCCGTTACGTCAACAAGCCGGCATCTTCAGAAGAACAAAAGAAGCGGCGAGAAAGGGAAAAACACGGAGGTAGAGACAAACTTGACACGCTAATTTTCATTAACCCTGATCTCTGGGCGCTTTCATCATCGCCCTCCTCCTCCACGGCTTCGCTGGCGGAGAAGTCAAATTATGCACCAGCGCCGCAGCCGCGGCTAATTATCCAAAGAGTTCCTCATTAGGCTATTTCCAGTCCAACCTTAGATCAACACTTACTCAGACCTGGGGGATTCTCCGTTCCCAGCAGCGGTTAAACAAACAATCAGTGCAAAGGATCAGGTGCTCCGCTCGGAGAAGGCCAGGGTAAACAACTGCTCATCTCTCGCCGACGCTAACGCTAACTCGCCTGCCATTTTCTCTCCCTGGTCGGGTGGTCGGCTTAGGGGAAGGTCTAAAGGCTAGAGAACGGGGAGGCTTAGAACTGCGGAAAGTCTTCAGTATCTGATCCATGGTTTTACCATGGTCTATGGAAGTCCTGATCAACAGTCCTGATCCCATGGATTTACCATGGTCTATAGAAGTCCTGATCAACGATCCCGATCTCATAGTTTCACCATGGTCTATGGAAGTCCTGATCAACAGTCCTGATCCCATGGTTTTACCATGGTCTATAGAAGTCCTGATCAACGACCCCGATCTCATAGTTTCACCATGGTCTAGGCAAGTCCTGATCAACAGTCCTGATCCCATGGTTTTACCATGGTCTATAGAAGTCCTGATCAACGATCCCAATCTCATAGTTTCACCATGGTCTAGGCAAGTCCTGATCAACAGTCCTGATCCCATGGTTTTACCATGGTCTATAGAAGTCCTGATCAAACGATCCCGATCTCATAGTTTCACCATGGTCTAGGCAAGTCCTGATCAACAGTCCTGATCCCATGGTTTTACCATGGTCTATAGAAGTCCTGATCAACGATCCCGATCTCATAGTTTCACCATGGTCTAGGCAAGTCCTGATCAACAGTCCTGATCCCATGGTTTTACCATGGTCTATAGAAGTCCTGATCAACGATCCCGATCTCATAGTTTCACCATGGTCTAGGCAAGTCCTGATCAACAGTCCTGGTCGCATGATTTGACACTAGATCCCACACGATTTCTAGTCTCTATCCAACA
Source organism: Nerophis ophidion (assembly GCF_033978795.1). NCBI lineage: Eukaryota > Metazoa > Chordata > Actinopteri > Syngnathiformes > Syngnathidae > Nerophis > Nerophis ophidion. The sequence continues at coordinate 36,464,341 of NC_084636.1, read as the reverse complement.
CTTTGACATGAGTTTACAGAAGTGAAAATGTTTCAGAGCAGGCGTGTCAAACTCCTCATGGCAGCGAAAAGTATATTTTAAAAAAGTATTTATATTTTTTACATTTGCTGTAAAAAATCTGTGGATTTTACAGTCAAAACTAGCAGCTCCGTAACCAAAAGTTTACTGTAAAATAGTGGTTTGTATAGTACTTTCTAGTCAATTAAAAATAGTTCAACTTTTTTTTACAGTAAAAACTGGCTTAGTCGCCAGAAATTTATTGTAAAATAGTAGTTTTTACAACATTTTATAGTAAATTAAAAATAGTTCAACTGTTTTTTTACGGTAAAAACAGGCTTAGTTGCCAGAATTTTACTGTAAAATAGTGTTTTTACAGCATTTTACAGTAATTTAAAAATTGTTCGACTGTTTTTTTTACAGTAAAAACTGGCTTAGTTGCCAGAATTTAACTGTAAAATAGTGTTTTTTTACAACATTTTATAGTAAATTAAAAATAGTTCAACTGTTTTTTTACGGTAAAAACTGGCTTAATTGCCGTAATTTTACTGTAAAATAGTGGGTTTTACAGTATATTACAGTTATTTGAATATAGTTCAACTGTTTTTTTTTTTAAGTAAAAACAGGCTTAGTCGCCAGAATTTTACTGTAAATTACTGGTTTTTACAGCATTTTACAGTGAATGAAAAATAGTTAAACTTTTTTTTTTACAGTAAAAACTGGCTTAGTCGCCAGAATTTTACTGTAAAATAGTATTTTTACAGCATTTCACAGTAAATAAAAAATATTTCAACTGTTTTTTTACGGTAAAAACTAGCTTAGTTGCCAGAATATTACTGTAAAATAGTGTTTTGTTTTTTTTAATTTTACAGTAAATGAAAAATAGTTCTACTGCTTTTTTTTACAGTAAAACCTGGCAGCTAAATCACCAAAATGTTACTGTAAAATAGTGTTCTTTTACAACATGTTATAGTAAATGAATTATCAGCACAAACCGGCAACTCAGTCACCCAAATTTTACCGTAACATATACTTTTTTAATTTTTATTTTACGGTAAAGGAAAAACATTTCAACTGTTTTTTTTTTACAGTGAAAACTCACAATTCGGTCGCCTGAATTTTACTGTAAATTAGTGGGGAGGGGAGGTTACAGTATGCTACAAACTAGCAACGCAGTTGTCACAATTTTACTGTAAAATATTGTGAGGTTTTTTTTTTTACAACATTTTATGATAAATTAAAGACTCCAACTGTTTTTTTACAGTCAAAACTGGCATCTTGATCACCAAAATGTTACTGTAAAATAGTGCTTTTTACAGAATTGTACAGTAAATTAAAAATACTTCAACTTTTTTTACAGTAAAAACTGGCAGCTTAGTTGCCAAAATGTTACTGTAAAATAGTGTTTTTTTTACAACATGTTACAGTAAATGAATTAACAGCAACTCAATCACCCAAATTTTACTGTAAAATATACTTTTTTTAAATTTTACGGTAAATAAAAGGTTTTTACAGTAAAAACTCTCAACTCGGTCACCTGAATTTTACTGTAAATTTGTGTTTTTTTACAGCATATTTCAGTACCTGGAAAAACAGCACAAACTAGCAACTCAGTCGTCATAATTTTACTGTAAAATATTGTGTTGGGTTTTTTTTTACAACATTTTACGATAAATGAAAGACTCCAACTGTTTTACAGTAAAAACTGGCAACTCAGTCACCCACATTTTACTGTAAAATATAGTGGTGTTTTTAAAACATATTACGGTGAATGGAAAAAAAAAGGCACTGTTTGATTTTTTATTTACGTGGAAAAACTAGCAACTCAGTCACCAAAATTTTACTGTAAAATATAGTCGGTGCACTTGGACGCCAGTGGATACATTTTATCATGTGAGAGACCAGCAGTGGCCTCATTTGTGCAATGACAAAAAAGACCATACCATGCCATACCATACCAACTTGGCTTAGATGTTTCCAATTACATTAAAGAGCATACCATACCATGCCATACCAACTTGACGTCGATGTTTCCAATGACAATAAAGAGCATACCATACCATACCATACCATACCATACGGTACCAACTTGGCATAGATGTTTCCAATGACAATAAAGACCATACCATACCAACTTGACGTCGATGTTTCCAATGACAATAAAGACCATACCATACCAACTTGACGTCGATGTTTCCAATGACAACAAAGAGTATACCATACCATGCCAACTTGGCGTAGATGTTTCTGAAGACAATAAAGACCACACCATACCATACCATACCAACTTGGCATAGATGTTTCCAATGACAATAAAGACCATACCATACCAGCTTGATGTCGATGTTTCCAATAACAACAAAGAGCATACCATACTAACTTGGCATAGATATTTCCAAAGACAATAAAGACCACGCCATACCATACCATACCATACCATACCATACCATACCAGCTTGATGTTGATGTTTCCAATGACAGTAAAGACCATACCATACCATACAATAACAACTTGGCGTATATGTTTCCAATGACAACAAAGAGCATACCATACCATACCAACTTGGTGTAGATGTTTCCAATGACAATAAAGACCATACCATACCACACCATACCATACCATACCAACTTGGCGTAGATGTTTCCAATGTAAATATAGAGCATATTATACCATATCAGAACATACCAAACCATACCAATTTGACATCGATGTTTCCAATGACAACAAAGAACATACCATACCGTACTATACCAATTTGACATTGATGTTTCCAATGAAAATAAAGAGCATACCATACCACACCATACAAAATTGGGGTAGATGTTTCCAATGACAATAAAGAGCATGCATACCATACCATACCAACTTGGTGTGGATATTTCCAATGACCAGAAAGAGCATACCATACGATACCAACTTGCGTAGATGTTGCCAATCACAATAAAGATCATACCATACCATACCAAACCAACTTGGCGTAGATATTTCCGATGACAATACAGAGCATACCATACCATACCATACCATACCAACATGTTGTCAATTTTTCCAATGACAATAAAGAGCATACCATACCATACCATACTATGCCAACTTAACATTGATGTTTTTCGATGACAATACAGAGCATACCACTATACATACCAATTTGACATTGATATTTCCAATGACAACAAAGAGTATACCATACCATACCAATTTGACATCGATGTTTCCAATGAAAATAAAGAGCATACCATACCACACCAAACAAAATTGGTGTAGATTTTTCCAATGACAATAAAGAGCATGCATACAATACCATACCAACTTGGTGTGGATATTTCCAATGACTAGAAAGAGCATACCATACCATACGATACCAACTTGCGTAGATGTTGCCAATGACAATAAAGAGCATACCATACAATACCAACTTGGCGTCGATATTTCCAATGACAATAAAGAGCATACCATACCATACCATACCATACCATACCAACTTGATGTCGATGTTTCCAATGACAATAAAGAGCATACCATACCATACCATACTATGCCAACTTAACGTTGATATTTTTCAATGACAATACAGAGCATACCACTATACCATACCAACTTGACATCAATGTTTCCAATGACAATAAAGAGCTTACCATACCATACCATACCATACCATACCATACCATACCATAACATGCCATGCCAACTTGACATCGATGTTTCCAATGACAATAAAGAGCATACCATACCATACCATACCATAACATGCCATGCCAACTTGATGTCGATGTTTCCAATGACAATAAAGAGCATACCATACCATACCATACCATAACATGCCATGCCAACTTGATGTCGATGTTTCCAATGACAATAAAGAGCATACCATACCATACCATACTATGCCAACTTAACGTTGATATTTTTCAATGACAATACAGAGCATACCACTATACCATACCAACTTGACATCAATGTTTCCAATGACAATAAAGAGCTTACCATACCATACCATACCATACCATACCATACCATACCATAACATGCCATGCCAACTTGACATCGATGTTTCCAATGACAATAAAGAGCATACCATACCATACCATACCATACCATAACATGCCATGCCAACTTAACATCGATGTTTCCAATGACAATAAAGAGCATACCATACCATACCATACCATAACATGCCATGCCAACTTGATGTCGATGTTTCCAATGACAATAAAGAGCATACCATACCATACCATACCATACCATACCATACCATACCATACCATAACATGCCATGCCAACTTAACATCGATGTTTCCAATGACAATAAAGAGCATACCATACCATACCATACCATAACATGCCATGCCAACTTGATGTCGATGTTTCCAATGACAATAAAGAGCATACCATACCATACCATGCCATACCATACCATACCATACCATGCCATGCCAACTTAACATGGATGTTACCAATGCAAGTGAGTGTGTTTGGCTGCCCGCCTCAGAAGGATGTATACATTAAAATAGGTGTGGTCTGATGCTACGCTAGCGGTCACACCATCTCTTGGCTGCGGTTGATTCTTTCTGCAACTTTGAATCTCCGGGTGTTGCTATCCCTGGCCCGCACATGGAGCGTCTTCCTGGTGGATGCCAGCCAACAGCGGCCTGGCACCACACTGGTAGCAATTAGCAGCTAGCTGCGGAAGGAGGTGGCAGCCAGGAAGAGAGTTGCAATCTGCAGGAAGTCAGGCAGGCCAAATAAATCCTGCAAAAAAGGAGCTGGCGTTAGAAATAAATTATTTGTGTGCCAAGTGTGTGCTAATAAGACCTTTGTTGTCCGTGACATGTGTGGTGGATTTCCTTTCCAGCCATCCATAACGAAGCTACAGGTCTCCTGGAATGTTTTATTGGTCATATTTCTTGCTATCTTCAATCCACCATATTTGATGCAGAATGTTACCTCTTGTCAGCATACAATCTCACATCCTTGTTGCACTTCAGCTAGTAAAGTCCACTTCATCAGCCTCTGCACCCTGGAATCCCACCAAAACGTCCAGTTTTACTCACCAGAATTTTGTGCTAGCTGGACAGCAACATAACTTGGTTCCGTTGGAGCACAACATTTAATTTGGCCCACCACCTCATTTTATATGGTCTGCCATGTCATTTAAGGGTCTGCCACTTCATTTAATGTTCTGCCATGTCTCATCTCATCATTTAATATGGTTTACCATCAAATTAAAGTGGCCCATCATGTAATTTATTATGGCACACCACATAATTTCATGTGTGTTGCCACATGATTCATTGTGGCCCACCACTTTATTTAAAGTGGCCCACCTTATACTGTATATTATTGTGGTCTGCAACATCATTTAATGTAGTCTGCCACTTCTTTTTTCGTGGCCCACCACATCATTAAATATGGTCTGCCATATAATTTAATGTTCTGCTGTATAATTTTTCGTGTCCTACCACATCATTTAACATGGTTTACTAAAAAATTCAAAGTGGCCCACCACTTCATTTAAAGTGGCCCAGCAAATCATTCAACGCGGGCAGCCACAACATTTATTGTGGCCCTCCACTTCATTTAATATGGTCTGCCATATAATTTAAGGGTCTGCCACTTCATTTAATGTTCTGCCACATAACTTTCCATGTCTCATCTCATCATTTAATATGGTTTACCATCAAATTAAAGTGGCCCATCATGTAATTTATTATGGCACACCGCATAATTTCATGTGTATTGCCACATGATTCATTGTGGCCCACCCCTTCATTTAAACAGGCCCACCATATACTGTAAATTATTGTGGTCTGCAACATCATTTAATGTAGTCTGCCACTTCTTTTTTCGTGGCCCACCACATCATTTGTCGTAGCTCGCCAGGTCATTTAATATGGTTTGCCACATCATTTAATGTGGCCTACCCCATTATTTGTGTGGCCCACCACATATTTTAATATTGTCTGCCACATCGTTTAATGTGCTCTGCCACATCATTATTCAGGCCCACCACATCATTAAATATGGTCTGCCATATAATTTAATGTTCTGCTGCATAATTTTTCGTGTCACACCACATCATTTAATATGGTTTACTAAAAAATTCAAAGTGGCCCACCACTTCATTTAAAGTGACCCACCATGCAATTCATCATGGCCCACCACATGTTTTAATATTGTCTGCCACATCGTTTAATGTGCTCTGCCACATCATTATTCAGGCCCACCACATCATTAAATACGGTCTGCCATATAATTTAATGTTCTGCTGCATAATTTTTCATGTCCTACCACATCATTTAACATGGTTTACTAAAAAATTAAATGTGGCCCACCACTTCATTTAAATTGGCCCAGCAAATCATTCAACGCGGGCAGCCACAACATTTATTGTGGCCCTCCACTTCATTTAATATGGTCTGCCATATAATTTAAGGGTCTGCCACTTCATTTAATGTTCTGCCACGTAACTTTCCATGTCTCATCTCATCATTTAATATGGTTTACCATCAAATTAAAATGGCCCATCATGTAATTTATCATGGCACACCACATAATTTCATGTGTGTTGCCACATGATTCATTGTGGCCCACCACTTCATTTAAACAGGCCCACCATATACTGTAAATTATTGTGGTCTGCAACATCATTTAATGTAGTCTGCCACTTCTTTTTTTGTGGCCCATCACATCATTTGTCGTAGCCCGCCAGGTCATTTAATATGGTTTGCCACATCATTTAATGTGGCCCACCCCATTATTTGTCTGGCCCACCACATATTTTAATATATTCTGCCACATTGTTTAATGTGCTCTGCCACATCATTATTCAGGCCCACCACATCATTAAATATGGTCTGCCATATAATTTAATGTTCTGCTGCATAATTTTTCGTGTCACACCACATCATTTAACATGGTTTACTAAAAAATTCAAAGTGGCCCACCACTTCATTTAAAGTGACCCACCATGCAATTCATCATGGCCCACAACATGTTTTAATATTGTCTGCCACATCGTTTAATGTGCTCTGCCACATCATTATTCAGGCCCACCACATCATTAAATATGGTCTGCCATATAATTTAATGTTCTGCTGCATAATTTTTCGTGTCCTACCACATCATTTAAAATGGTTTACTAAAAAATTCAATGTGGCCCACCACGTCATTTAATTTGGCCCAGCAAATCATTCAACGCGGGCAGCCACAACATTTATTGTGGCCCTCCACTTCATTTAACATGGTCTGCCATATCATTTAAGGGTCTGCCACTTCATTTAATGTTCTGCCACATAACTTTCCATGTCTCATCTCATCATTTAATATGGTATACCATCAAATTAAAGCGGCCCATCATGTAATTTATCATGGCACACCGCATAATTTCATGTGTGTTGCCACATGATTCATCGTGGCCCACCACTTCATTTAAACTGGCCCACCATATACTGTAAATTATTGTGGTCTGCAACATCATTTAATGTAGGCTGCCACTTCTTTTTTCGTGGCCCATCACATCATTTGTCGTAGCCCGCCAGGTCATTTAATATGGTTTGCCACATCATTTATGTGGCCCACCCCATTATTTGCGTGGCCCACCACATATTTTAATATTGTCTGCCACATCGTTTAATGTGCTCTGCCACATCATTATTCAGGCCCACCACATCATTAAATATGGTCTGCCATATAATTTAATGTTCTGCTGCATAATTTTTCGTGTCCTACCACATCATTTAAAATGGTTTACTAAAAAATTCAAGTGGCCCACCACTTCATTTAAATTGGCCCAGCAAATCATTCAATGCGGGCAGCCACAACATTTATTGTGGCCCTCCACTTCATTTAATATGGTCTGCCATATAATTTAAGGGTCTGCCACTTCATTTAATGTTCTGCCACATAACTTTCCATGTCTCATCTCATCATTTAATATGGTTAACCATCAAATTAAAGTGGCCCATCATGTAATTTATCATGGCACACCGCATAATTTCATGTGTGTTGCCACATGATTCATTGTGGCCCACCACTTCATTTAATCTGGCCCACCATATACTGTAAATTATTGTGGTCTGCAACATCATTTAATGTAGTCTGCCACATCATTATTCAGGCCCACCACATCATTAAATATGGTCTGCCATATAATTTAATGTTCTGCTGCATAATTTTTCGTGTCCTACCACATCATTTAACATGGTTTACTAAAAAATTCAACGTGGCCCACCACTTCATTTAAATTGGCCCAGCAAATCATTCAATGCGGGCAGCCACAACATTTATTGTGGCCCTCCACTTCATTTAATATGGTCTGCCATATAATTTAAGGGTCTGCCACTTCATTTAATGTTCTGCCACATAACTTTCCATGTCTCATCTCATCATTTAATATGGTTTACCATCAAATTAAAGTGGCCCATCATGTAATTTATCATGGCACACCACATAATTCCATGTGTGTTGCCACATGATTCATTGTGGCCCACCACTTCATTTAAACTGGCCCACCTTATACTGTAAATTATTGTGGTCTGCAACATCATTTAATGTAGTCTGCCACTTCTTTTTTCGTGGCCCATCACATCATTTGTCGTAGCTCGCCAGGTCATTTAATATGGTTTGCCACCTCATTTATTGTTGCCTACCCCATTATTTGCGTGGCCCACCACATATTTTAATATTGTCTGCCACATCGTTTAATGTGCTCTGCCACATCATTATTCAGGCCCACCACATCATTAAATATGGTCTGCCATATAATTTAATGTTCTGCTGCATAATTTTTTGTGTCACACCACATCATTTAACATGGTTTACTAAAAAATTCAAAGTGGCCCACCACTTCATTTAAAGTGGCCCTCCATGCAATTCATCATGGCCCACAACATGTTTTAATATTGTCTGCCACATCGTTTAATGTGCTCTGCCACATCAATATTCAGGCCCTCCACTTCATTTAATATGGTCTGCCATATAATTTAAGGGTCTGCCACTTCATTTAATGTTCTGCCACGTAACTTTCCATGTCTCATCTCATCATTTAATATGGTTTACCATCAAATTAAAGCGGCCCATCATGTAATTTATCATGGCACACCGCATAATTTCATGTGTGTTGCCACATGATTCATTGTGGCCCACCACTTCATTTAATCTGGCCCATCATATACTGTAAATTATTGTGGTCTGCAACATCATTTAATGTAGTCTGCCACTTCCTTTTTCGTGGCCCATCACATCATTTGTCGTAGCTCGCCAGGTCATTTAATATGGTTTGCCACCTCATTTATTGTGGCCTACCCCATTATTTGTGTGGCCCACCACATATTTTAATATTGTCTGCCACATCGTTTAATGTGCTCTGCCACATCATTATTCAGGCCCACCACATCATTAAATATGGTCTGCCATATAATTTAATGTTCTGCTGCATAATTTTTCGTGTCCTACCACATCATTTAAAATGGTTTACTAAAAAATTCAAGTGGCCCACCACTTCATTTAAATTGGCCCAGCAAATCATTCAATGCGGGCAGCCACAACATTTATCGTGGCCCTCCACTTCATTTAATATGGTCTGCCATATAATTTAAGGGTCTGCCACTTCATTTAATGTTCTGCCACATAACTTTCCATGTCTCATCTCATCATTTAATATGGTTAACCATCAAATTAAAGTGGCCCATCATGTAATTTATCATGGCACACCGCATAATTTCATGTGTGTTGCCACATGATTCATTGTGGCCCACCACTTCATTTAATCTGGCCCACCATATACTGTAAATTATTGTGGTCTGCAACATCATTTAATGTAGTCTGCCACATCATTATTCAGGCCCACCACATCATTAAATACGGTCTGCCATATAATTTAATGTTCTGCTGCATAATTTTTCGTGTCCTACCACATCATTTAACATGGTTTACTAAAAAATTCAATGTGGCCCACCACTTCATTTAAATTGGCCCAGCAAATCATTCAATGCGGGCAGCCACAACATTTATTGTGGCCCTCCACTTCATTTAATATGGTCTGCCATATAATTTAAGGGTCTGCCACTTCATTTAATGTTCTGCCACATAACTTTCCATGTCTCATCTCATCATTTAATATGGTTTACCATCAAATTAAAGTGGCCCATCATGTAATTTATCATGGCACACCACATAATTCCATGTGTGTTGCCACATGATTCATTGTGGCCCACCACTTCATTTAAACTGGCCCACCTTATACTGTAAATTATTGTGGTCTGCAACATCATTTAATGTAGTCTGCCACTTCTTTTTTCGTGGCCCATCACATCATTTGTCGTAGCTCGCCAGGTCATTTAATATGGTTTGCCACCTCATTTATTGTTGCCTACCCCATTATTTGCGTGGCCCACCACATATTTTAATATTGTCTGCCACATCGTTTAATGTGCTCTGCCACATCATTATTCAGGCCCACCACATCATTAAATATGGTCTGCCATATAATTTAATGTTCTGCTGCATAATTTTTTGTGTCACACCACATCATTTAACATGGTTTACTAAAAAATTCAAGTGGCCCACCACTTCATTTAAAGTGGCCCTCCATGCAATTCATCATGGCCCACAACATGTTTTAATATTGTCTGCCACATCGTTTAATGTGCTCTGCCACATCAATATTCAGGCCCTCCACTTCATTTAATATGGTCTGCCATATAATTTAAGGGTCTGCCACTTCATTTAATGTTCTGCCACGTAACTTTCCATGTCTCATCTCATCATTTAATATGGTTTACCATCAAATTAAAGCGGCCCATCATGTAATTTATCATGGCACACCGCATAATTTCATGTGTGTTGCCACATGATTCATTGTGGCCCACCACTTCATTTAATCTGGCCCATCATATACTGTAAATTATTGTGGTCTGCAACATCATTTAATGTAGTCTGCCACTTCCTTTTTCGTGGCCCATCACATCATTTGTCGTAGCTCGCCAGGTCATTTAATATGGTTTGCCACCTCATTTATTGTGGCCTACCCCATTATTTGTGTGGCCCACCACATATTTTAATATTGTCTGCCACATCGTTTAATGTGCTCTGCCACATCATTATTCAGGCCCACCACATCATTAAATATGGTCTGCCATATAATTTAATGTTCTGCTGCATAATTTTTCGTGTCACACCACATCATTTAATATGGTTTACTAAAAAATTCAAAGTGGCCCACCACATCATTTAATGTGGCCCACCCCATTATTTGTCTGGCCCACCACATATTTTAATATTGTCTGCCACATCGTTTAATGTGCTCTGCCACATCATTATTCAGGCCCACCACATCATTAAATATGGTCTGCCATATAATTTAATGTTCTGCTGCATAATTTTTCATGTCCTACCACATCATTTAACATGGTTTACTAAAAAATTAAACGTGGCCCACCACTTCATTTAAATTGGCCCAGCAAATCATTCAACGCGGGCAGCCACTACATTTATTGTGGCCCACAGGTCTGTACACTGTTGCTGGAATGCAAGGTTTCCTGAAGGAATCAATCAAGTACTAATTATTTATGTATGTCATTTATCACAGACTGCCACAACGTTTATCATGTCATTCTGAGGGCCGCCATAATTGCAATGTGGCCCACACCAAGAAGGAGTTTTTCCCCCTGAGCCAGCAGCTGAAGCATGCTGGGTAGTGTGGGCGTGTCCTGGGTGACATCAGGAGAAGGTTGAAAAGCAAAGATGGCCGCGGCGTCCAGTGACCACTCCCCCATCCCGCGTGTCATCACGGCGCTGCGCCAAACGGCAGCAGAAAGTGTCACTTCCAATGGAGATGTGTTACTTTAACCTGGCAGCAATTAGCGGCGGCTGAGTCCTAATGAAGGCTGACACGGCGCCGCTGTGATGAAACCTCTAATTGCTCCGGCGGAGGGAAAAATCAAGCTTTTGACATCGCCGCTGACAGACTTGTTTTTTGTTTTTTTTATAGCCTCCCCTGCCCCCCCCCCCTGCCCTCCCCTCCCCCGACCCGCCCGCCGTCCACCCGCCCAAAGTTGAAAGCGAGCCTGGCCTCGCCGCCATCAGCTGTCTGTCCCGTCACATGACACAGACTGGCTGCCTTTCGCCCGAATGATGAGGCCGTTTAGGCCGCCGTCACTCAGCCGCTCAAAGGTCACGTCTATTTTTTTTTCACCTGGTGGGCATATTTCTAGAACATTCTCAAAAAGTCCCTTTAATCATCTGCCAAGGCCCAACTTGATCTGTGACCTCTCGGCGGCCATTTTGGCGTATTAGGAAAGTAAAAATGATGAATCAGCCGATATATCTTAAGAGGGTGGTGCGATACGTGTGACGATAAACCAGTGGCGGTACGATACGGTATTGCAATATTGCAAGGTTCCAAAAATGGATAATGCATTTTGAAACACGAGTCATATGTTTGAATATTCGAGATTCAGAATCAATTGACCATTCAAAATTGAGTTTAATAATGATACGGTTAAAAAAGCTCCTTCTGGTTTTATGGAGATTATTTCTTAAAAAAAAAAAAAAAATTATCGAATTTTGAAAATGATGAATCCATTTTTTTTTTTTTTTTTTTATGGGACTGACTAAGAATCGCAATTTGTAAATGATTACTTTTTTTTTGTTCCCTCCCAACATAAACACTGGATCAGTAGCAGCCCAGAAAACACCTGCAACTGTCACCGTAATGACAAGAGTAACACACCCAGGAGGCCTAAGTATTCATTAAAAACAAGGCAGAGGTTTTGTTTAACAAATACATGTCATGTTTTTTAGCTACTGTAAGTTTGATCAGTAACACTGTGTTTGGAAAAAAAACAAAAAAAACGTAGAAAAAAAACGTTAAAAAAGTTGCAAAAAAACGTTCAAATCAAAAAAAACTTTAACTATTTTTAAAAAAAAAACATTAAAAAACCTTTAAAAAACGTTTAAAAAAATTACGATTTCATAAAAACGTTTAAAAAAACTATTTAAAAAAACATTTTAAAAAAGTTATAAAATGCAAAAAAAAAGAAATTAAAAAAACATTTTAAAAAAGTTAAAAAAAAATTCAAAAAAATGTAAAAAAAAATTTGTTAAAAAAACATTATAAAAAGGTTAAAAAATGGTTGAAAAAACGTTAAATACAGTTAAAAATAAAGTTATTTGCATCCTAACTCTCCACTTCTTGTACTATTTGTTCAACGTCACCATGTGCTATTTCTTTAGTTTTTAGCTACTTTAAGTTTGATCAGTAACAGTGTTTGAAAAAAAAACTTTAAAAGAAAACGTTAAATAAAAAGTTTAAAAAAAATGTTAAAGTTAAAAAAAAACATTAAAAAAAGTTTTAAAAATGTTTTAAAAAAATGTTAAAAAAACGTTCAAAGTTACAATTTTTTTTTAAAATAGTTATCTGCCTCCTAACGCTCTACCCCTCGTACAGTTTGTTCACCGTCACCATGCGCTATTTATTATGTTTTTAGCTACTGTAAGTTTGATCAGTAACAGTGTTTGAAAAAAAAACGGTAAAAGAAAACGTTAAAAAATGTTAAAAAATATTTTTTTTTAATTTAAAAAACGTTAAGTTACAAAAACATTTTAAAAAAGCTCTTTGCATTCTAACGTTCTACTTCTCGTACTGTTTGTTCACCGTCACCATGCGCTATTTCTTTTGTTTTACCTACTTTAAGTTTGATCAGTAACAGTGTTTGAAAAAAAAAACATTAAAAAAAAACGTTAAAAAAACGTTGAAAAAAGAATTTTAAGAAAAGAAAAACATTAAAAATTTCCAAAATATTTTTAAAAACGTTAAAAAAAAACCTTAAGTTACAATTTGTTTTTAATTAAAACGTTTTTTGCATCCTAGCGCTCTACTTCTCGTACTATTTGTTCACCGTCCCCATGCGCTATTTCTTTTGTTTTAGCTACTTTAAGTTTGATCAGTGACAGTGTTTGAAAAAAAAACATTAAAAGAAAACGTTAAAAGAAAGTTGAAAAAAAAAATTTAAGAAAAAAAACATTAAAAATTTACAAAATATTTTTAAAAACGTTAAAAAAAAACTTAAGTTACAAAAATAATTAAAATAAAACGTTTTTTGCATCCTGATGTAACCTGGGTGACAAACCCCCATTAAATATCCTCATTTAAATATCCTTTTAAAACCCCATTGAATATTCTTTGTAACTAAATCTTCCTATTTAAATAATTGTATTTAAATATCCTCTCAAAACCCCATTGAATATTATTTCTAATTAAATATCTTTCTATTTAAATATCATTTTACTTAAATATCCTATTTATTTTCGTGTCTTTGCGTGCGTCATTACGTCACGCGGTCACATGACCACGCACGTCATTGCGTCACGCGGTCACGTGACCTATTGCGGGAAGCATAAAGTCCAGTAGTGGGCTACTTCCAGGAAGAGCGAGAGTGATGTTGCTGTTTGTGACTCGCTTTTGACACTAATGACTAACTAAGTTCTTTTAACTGAAATGTAATAATGTCGAACTGCAGGAGCCAACTACTGAAGCCGTGCGAGAGTGTTTAAGTGGGATTTATCTGCGGAATTGGTGAGTTGCATCTGTGTAGCTTAGCCGCTACATTCATTTTGAATGGAGCTGTTAGCATCTGCTTATATGTCTGTTTCTTTGAATATAGTCAACTAAATGAAATGTTAGCACTCTCAACAATTGTCTAATTTGTTTCTTTGAATATAGTCAACTGAATGAAATGTTAGCACTCTCAACAATTGTCTGATTTGTTTCTTTGAATATAGTCAACTGAATGAAATGTTAGAACTCTCAACAATTGTCTGATTTGTTTCTTTGAATATAGTCAACTGAATGAAATGTTAGCACTCTCAACAATTGTCTGATTTGTTTCTGGCTTGTGTTAATTGTTTGATGTTGTCAATGCTATGCATCCAATGCATTTTATGATGCAGTCCAGTCAACCACTGTCTGCTATGCACTTTATTTGTGGTTGCAATTGGTAAATTTTGATATTAGAGAATTAATATTTTGATATAAAAATTATTATATTATTTATTCTAATTAGATTCATGAATTATTGTACAATATTAAGAAATATGCTTGCTATTTGAATACCATCCATCCATCATCTTCCGCTTATCCGAGGTCGGGTCGCGGGGGCAACAGCCTAAGCAGGGAAACCCAGACTTCCCTCTCCCCAGCTACTTCGTCTAGCTCCTCCCGGGGGATCCCGAGGCGTTCCCAGGCCAGCCGGGAGACATAGTCTTCCCAACGTGTCCTGGGTCTTCCCCGTGGCCTCCTACCGGTTGGACGTGCCCTAAACACCTCCCTAGGGAGGCGTTCGGGTGGCATCCTGACCAGATGCCCGAACCACCTCATCTGGCTCCTCTCGATGTGGAGGAGCAGCGGCTTTACTTTGAGTTCCTCCCGGATGGCAGAGCTTCTCACCCTATCTCTAAGGGAGAGACCCAAACTCATTCTGGCCGCTTGTACCCGTGATCTTGTCCTTTCGGTCATAACCCAAAGCTCATGACCATAGGTGAGGATGGGAACGTAGATCGACCGGTAAATTGAGAGCTTTGCCTTCCGGCTCAGCTCCTTCTTCACCACAACGGATCGATACAACGATTTGAATACAGTAGTATTATTTAGTGTTTAGTATCTGAATGTATTTTGTGTGCGCGCACTGGAAAGTTGACTGGTCCTGCCCTTGTTGTACAGGACATGTTGGATGGCGAGCTAGAGCCTGAACTAGAGTCTGAAGCTTTATGCCTGGAACCCAACCAACCCAACTGAATCCACCCAACCGAGCCGGGCAGGTAGGAGGCTCCTCAGCAGCCGCTCTGTTTTTTCCCTTTGGTTTTTCATAACGCAACGTGTTCATTTCTGTCTTCCCTGAACTTTCACATTTACCCGTTACCTTCACTAAAACCCCTCTGGACACGGCCACCACAAGGTGGACTTTGCGAGGTCGTTTAATGAACTGTCGTGTTGCGCTTATACAGTTCTTGGTAAAAACAAGGACTGAATCAAGTACTTTATCACATTGTAAATATTGAATGTTCTGTAATTTATGTTGAAAATGTGAATGGCCATTCCAATTTACATGTCTTTTTGTTGTTTGTTTTTCCTATAGTTCTTTAATATAATTTGGTACCATTTAACCTTAAAACCTGTGTTCAGTCTTCATTACTCTCCATTCCTAGAGCTGAATTTAGTTTCTTCTGATCTAGCCCAGTTATATAATTCATTGTTTACTTAATACTTGTACGGTGCTTTACTTAAGTAACATACAGGCTACACTAGCGCTCTACTTCTCGTACTTTGTTCACCGTCACCATGCCCTATTTCTTATCTTTTTAGCTACTGTAAGTTTGATCAGTAACTTTGATCAGAAAATTATAAAAAAAAGTTATAAAAACATTTAAAAAAGGTTTAAAAAATTATTTTAAAAAGTTTTAAAAAATTAAAAAAAAAACATTAAACAAAACGTTTAAAAAATGTTAAAAGTTTAAAAAAAGTTATTTGCATTCTAACGCTCCACTTCTCGTACTGTTTGTTCACCGTTAGCATGTGCTATTTCTTAAATTGATACAGAGACTGTAATCGATATCATATTGTGCCCTGCGAGGATGTAGCAACTTGTCCAGGGTGTACCCCGCCTACCGCCGAATTGTAGCTGAGATAGGCTTAAGCGCCCCCCACCACCCCGAAGGGAATAAGCGGTAAAAAATGGATGGATGGATGGATGAATGGATGGATGGATGGATGAATGGATATCATATTGTTAGATAAAGTATTGATACGTTGCCATATTGATATTTTTCCCAGGGCACCCTGTATGACACGTGAAATATTCCACCAATAACAATATGTCCTCTTCAAATATCAAATAGCAAATATCCTAATAATGTGGATGGACCACCGTAATGACAACATCAACACACCCAGTAGGCCTAAGTATTCATTAAAAACAAGGCAGAGGTTTTATTCAACAAGCACATGTTATGTTTTTAGCTACTATAAGTTTGATCAGTAACACTGTTTGGAAAAAAAAAAAGTTAAAAAAACATTTAAAAAAAAGTTTAAAAGTTTAAAAAAAAGTTAAACACATTTAAAAAATTAAAAAAAAAGTTACAAAAAAGTTTTTAAAAAAGTTATTGGCATCCCAACTCTCCACTTCTCGTAGTGTTTGTTCACCATCACCATGCGCTATTTCTTGAATTGATACCGAGACTTTAAAAATCAATATATTGTTAGAAAAAGTATTGATACATTGCCATACTGATATTTTTCCCAGGGCACCCTGTATGACACGTGAAATATTCCACCAATAATAACATGTCCTCTTCAAATATCCTAATAATGTGGATGGACCACCCTAATGACAACATTAACACACCCAGTAGGCCTAAGTATTCATTAAAAACAAGGCAGAGGTTTTATTTAAAAAGCACATATCATGTTTTTAGCTACTGTAAGTTTGATCAGTAACACCATGTTTGAAAAAAAAAACGTTAAAAAAAACGCTAAAGAAACGTAAAAAAGTTTTTAAAAAGTTTCAAAAACATATTTTTAATTTTTTTTTAAAAATATTCAAAAAAAAGTTACAAAAAAGTTTAAAAAAAAGTTGTTTGCATCTTCACTCTCCACTTCTCGTAGTGTTTGTTCACCGTCACCATGCGCTATTTCTTAAATGGATACAGAGACTTTAAAAATGGATATCATATTGTTAGATAAAGTATTGATACGTTGCCATACTGACACGTGAAATATTCCACCAATAACAATATGTCCTCTTCAAATATCCTAATAAT
Source organism: Nerophis ophidion (assembly GCF_033978795.1). Classification (NCBI taxonomy): domain Eukaryota; kingdom Metazoa; phylum Chordata; class Actinopteri; order Syngnathiformes; family Syngnathidae; genus Nerophis; species Nerophis ophidion. The sequence goes on along the minus strand of NC_084636.1, from coordinate 36,446,529 downwards.
GTATCACGATGTAATGGATGTGAAAAATAAAGTACGGTGGTATCTGGGTTTGACTGCTCGAATACAACTCCTCAATTTTGTTTAATATCATCATGACAACAACTTTTTTTTTGTTCCAAATCCGTGTCAAAAATAGGACTTTGAGATTTAAGGCATTAAGTCATGTGATTAATCATCATGTGCACACGCAGATTATTCAGCCAATAGACCTAATTACCCCAAATAATTAAAGGATGTTTTGGTATGACAGTCTGACTATAAAATTGTAATTGCGTCCAAACATTAGAGTCGTCTTTTTTATTTATGTTACTTCAACATATGCAAGTCAGTGATTAATCACGGTTAATCCACATCCACTATTGTAATTAATCTGTTGGGTTTTTTCAAGGGTTTGGCATCATTATTTAAAATACATCACTGTTTTGTTATCGACAACAGTAAGTGTATTTCCTTCACATGTTGTTTCATATGTTAATATATTTACTTTAAAGTCAACTTAGCCTTGTAAAAATGTGCAAATTCTTCTATTTTGGTCTTTTCAGCCCTTGTGGGAATAGTTAGTCGTCATGTGATCCTTGCATCTGTGCTCAACTGCTCGGGTCTGACTGATGTATGCTAATGCTAATGCTCACCATCTGTTTGATTCCATCTCCAATTGCTGCCAAAGGTTTTTTTTTTTTTTTTTTATTTTGTAATCAGATTAATCCAGCCCCCGGGGGTCATGTGACTCGGGGGAATAAGCTTCATCAGTATCATGCTTCAAACCTCGCTACAAAACGTGCTCTCTGTCGCCATTGATCTTCACTTCCTCTTTTAATCTTAAAGTTGACTTCAAGTTGCTGATCAATTAGATTTTTTTTTTTTTTTTTTTACTAATGAGTTTATTTTATTCAATGTTTCAGTACCAAATGGTTTAAAACTTGGTTAAAATTTATATTTTAAGCAAAGATTTTTTTTAAATCGATGCACGCTAAATTATTTCTGTTAGAGTAAAAAGTTATTGTTTGTAGCAAAGTGAGTTATATTTCTTTTGTGTGTGTGATTGTTTAATGTTAATAAGAGTACAATGTAATGCAGAGGTGTACTTACTACACTTTTACAGATAAACAATAGTATTTGTGGAGAGTGGGGGGGGGGGACACTAAATCAACACGTTTGCATTTTAATGCAGTAAATGACAAGAGTGCATAGTTTTAAATTGACTTCAGAAAATCCTAATTTTCTTTTGTAATTTTTTGTAACTATGCTAACATTTAACATTTTTTAAATGTGTTTTATATATTGCCAATTTCTTCTTTCATTTGATTTTTCTTGCTATTTTGGCCTTTTTTCTGTTAGCTGTTCTAGCAGCAATACGCCAATACAACTTAGGTGTCAAATGTACGCTGCAATAATAAAACAAATGAATCCAAATAGTGTTTAATCTGCATTTTCATGCAATAATGTTTTGTGATTGACAGCGCTAGTTATCATTTTCTGTATATATATATTTTTTTTTTTTTTTAAGACATAAAAATAGTTTTTGCTCCAAATAAAAAAATGCAAACACTTTTTGACTCATCTGAAGAAGAATCTTGTTTGAGAAGTATAAGATTCAAAATAACAATTCTAAAAATGCCACATTGCCAACAATTTTTACAATTACATATGATTTTTTTTTATTTTGCTTATATTTGACACATTTTTAACTATACTTTGTTATTTTTTCTTATGTTAGCTGTTTTTCACCAATTTGCCAAGACAACTTCCTCATGTGTAAATGTAGCTGCCAATAAAAAGATGAAGATGCTGTAGTCCAGGAGGTTCTTAACGTTTTTTACTTTGAGGCCAACTTGATTGATTGAAACTTTTATTGGTAGATTGCACAGTTCAAATATTAACACTGAAATAGTAATCTTACTCTTGAATGTATTGATATTCAATAATTATATCTAACCTACTTACAGTTTAAAATCTTTGTGTGTTGATCACAAAGATTAATATCAGGGCTTAGTTAAATAAAAGAAATAAACTGCAACATAAGGCACTTGTAATGACAAATAAATGTACTAAAATGTATGCAGTGTTAAAATAAATTAACGATAAATGATTGTGGAGAGGCGGAGCCAATGGGCCGATGGCGGGGCAGGGCATGCTGCAGCCCTGCCCAAGATGGCGGCAAGGAGGTGGAGGATGCGGCGGAGCGGAGAGGCGGGGCTTGCCGGGAGCGACGCCGCAGACGAAATCAAGTGCGTGGGTCGCGCACTTGGACACTATCAACATATCTCCCCTGGCTGAATAAAAGGGGAGAAGGAGGAGGGATCGGGGCTGAAGGAAGTGGAGAGTCCGCAGCACTGCAGGAAGAAGCAAGAGCGACCAGAGAGCGAGCCACAGACAAAAACGACGACAACGGCAGCTGAAAAGCAGACCGGAACGAGCGGCGGAGGAGGAGCTGAAAATTGACCCGACCTAGACTGAAGCTTCATTTGAAAAAATAAAAGAATCAAACCTGCCCGACCATCATGCCCTTCCTGAGTGGTCCATGGAATCCAACACGACGAAAGCAAGAGACTGTCACAATGATAATAATAATACTCAAGTTTCTTAAAGAAACTACATTAAATTAAAGTGCAAATGAAATTACAGCTTTTACCACTTTAGTCATATTTTTTGCACTGGAGAAAAATCTCTCGCGTTTGTTTGATCTCGTCATGACTGCCACAAGTGGTGGGAAAGTGCATCGCAGCCGACCCCGGCCCTAAGGGTGAGGCGCCCCGGTGTAGTGGTGGTAGGAGGGAGGCGGGGCTGAAAGTGTGTTTAGTGAGCGATGTCGGGAGACGTGATAATGAGAGGCCAAGGAGAGCAAGTGTTACCTCATTATTGTCATGAAAAAGATATCCCGGCGTTACATCAGTGGAGAAAAGTGGCAATTAAAGGAGGCTCGCTAGGTTCCTCCAGGCAAGGAGCAGGCAGAGAGCGAACCCTCCCAAGCCATCTGTTGTCAAGAACATGCAGCACACCCTAATCCTCTTTCTTCCCGTCTGCTGCCCCCCAAATTACACATCTTGCTGCACACAACATGTTTGGTGCTCGCCTCCGCAGAGACGCACGTCCTCTCTAGTGGACATTGGTACATTTCTTTCATCAAATGTCCTCCGCAGTGGACATTTAGAGGTCTTTTTCCTTTTATCAAAGTCCTCCGCAGTGAACATTTATAGGTCTATTTTTTTATATATATAAAATGTCCTCTGTAGTGGACATGTATATATTTATTTCATTGAATGTCCTCTGTAGTGGACATCTATAGGTCTTTATTTCATAAAAATGTCCTCTGTAGTGGACATGTGTTTATTTATTTCATCAAATGTCCTCTGCAGTGGCCTTTTAAATATTTATTTCATCAAGTGTCCTCTGTAGTGGACATGTATTTATTTATTTCATCAAATGTCCTCTGTAGTGGACATGTATTTATTTATTTCATCAAATGTCCTCTGTAGTGGACATTTACAGGTCTATTTTTAATCAAATGTCCTCTGTAGTGGACATGTATTTTTTTCTTCAATCAATTGTCCTCTGTAGTGGACATTTATAGGTCTCTTTCTTTCATCAAATGTCCTCTGTAGTGGACATTTACAGGTCTTTATTTCATAAAAATGTCCTCTGTAGTGGACATTTACAGGTCTTTATTTCATAAAAATGTCCTCTGTAGTGGACATGTGTTTATTTATTTCATCAAATGTCCTCTGCAGTGGCCTTTTAAATATTTATCTCATCAAATGTCCTCTGTAGTGGACATGTATTTATTTATTTCATCAAATGTCCTCTGTAGTGGACATTTACAGGTCTATTTTTAATCAAATGTCCTCTGTAGTGGACATGTATTTTTTTCTTCAATCAATTGTCCTCTGTAGTGGACATTTATAGGTCTCTTTCTTTCATCAAATGTCCTCTGTAGTGGACATTTACAGGTCTTTATTTTATAAAATGTCCTCTGTAGTGGACATGTATTTATTTATTTCATCAAATGTCCTCTGTAGTGGACATGTATTTTTTTCTTCAATCAATTGTCCTCTGTAGTGGACATTTATAGGTCTATTTCTTTCATCAAATGTCTTCTGTAATGGACATTTATATATATTTTTTTATCAAATGTCCTCTTTAATTGACATCTATTTTTTTTTTCATCAAATGTTCTTTGTAATGTACATTTATATATTTCTTTCCTCAAATGTCCTCTGTAATGGACATTTATATAGTTATTTCATCAACCACTGCAGAGGACATTTAAGTCTACCTCTTTCATCAAATGTCCTTTGTAGTGGACATTTATAGGTATATTTCTTTGGTCCGGGTGACACAAATGTCCACTGCAGAGGACGCTCCACAACATGTTGACGGACCCAAACTGACTCTATCTGAGTTATTTCAACACTTTTAAATTGTCCCACGAGCAGGGCCCCTAACGGCTGACTTGGGGCCCTCAGCAGAATTTTACTTGGAGCCCAACCCCCCTTATGTATTTAAAAAAAAAAAAATCAAATATGTTTTATTCATGAAACCACTCAACTTTAATTTAATTTGTACTAACACGAATATGAAAAACTGTATTTTTGTGTGCAAAACAACACATTTAACAAAGCAAAACGATTTTTAAAAAAAAAAGTTAAAAAACTCAATTAAAAAAAAAAAATAATCTGCCCTGAAAAAGGCCGATCAGTGTGTGTTTGATATAGAAGACCAGCACTAACGCCGGGAATGACTCCTAAAATGTGTCATTCTAGTCTTGTCGGTGACGGAGCAGCAGGGGGCTGGAAACATGTTTGCAGTAAAATTTTATAAAAATTGTGTATATATATATATATATATATATATATATATATATATATCATTTGACTGTGTTATTATTTTATATCATTCTATTAATTGACATTTTTTTATGTGCTTGTGGGGCAGCCCTGCGTGTCGGGGTCCCCTCCAAAAATTGTCATTCCCACATTTTGGAAAGTGACTATTTTCCCACCGCCGAAGCGCTGATGTGAATGATGAGAATCATTGAACTGATGAGAATAATTGAAATGGAAAAGTCCACACGAGCCAGTCGGCTGCAACGCTTCATCGATTAATTGGATTAATCCGATTAGGGTGAAAAAGCCTAAATGTCTGCCGAGCTGCTTCGATTAATCGTTCAATGGAAGAAGTCACGACGGAAACAGGTGGACATATTTTCTGCACGATTATTTATTCGTTTTGTGAAAGTTCACATGTGATTGAAGCATAAAAAATATGTCTTTATTTCACTTGTGTCCCTTAAATACTTTCAATGTCTCATCAATCCAGCAAACCCACTGATGACTAAAAGTGAATATTTCATGAATTTTATTGTCCTTTAAAAGTCTAAATATGAAACTTGACCTCACAAACTGATTTGCTCGCACAGTCATTTGAAATAATATAAAATTATGATTATTATTATTATTGTTGAGTGTTTTAGTTTGCGCCATAAGAGTGGAATGACGGCGCAGATCTCGGGGACTTGTGCAGTGTTTGGTGTGAAAAGCCCAACATGGCAGTCATCTTCACGCTGTCACTCCCACTCCCACTCAACTGTGACCCACTTTCAAATCACTGCCACTTTTCCTCCTCGGCGCGCGGACGTCCCATCATTTCATCACAATAATCCTGCACTTGACGTCGCAGGTTGTAGAAATATCAATAAATATGTCTCCCGCTCCCATTCATTCTGCGGGCTCGCAGGCGGCTAATCACGCGTGGGGGGGGACAATAAATAAATAAATAAATGATGAAGTCACGCAGATGAACACTTTTTGACTCATTTGAAGAAAAATATCCCACTTAAAATGACAATTCTAAATATGCCACATTGGCAACAATTTGAATATACATATATTTATTGGTCTGGTCTATTTTTTTTAAATCAAATGTCCTCTGTAGTGGACATTTATACATTTATTTCATCAAATGTCCTCCTATAGTGGACATTTCTATATTTCTTTTATCAAATGTCCACTGCAGAGGATATTTATAATTCTACCTCTTTCATCAAATGTCCTCTGTAGTGGACATTTATAGGTATAATTGTGTTTATCAAATGTCCTCTGTAGTAGACATATATATATTTATTTCATCAAATGTCCTCAGTAGTTGACATTTATAAGAATATTTTTTTTTTTAATCAAATGTCCTCTGTAGTGGACATTTATACGTGTATTTCATCACATTTCTTTTGTAGTGGACATTTATACGTGTATTTCATCACATTTCTTTTGTAGTGGACATTTATAATTGTATTTATTTCATCAAATGTCCACTGCAGAGGACATTTATAAGTCTACCTCTTTCATCAAATGTCCTCTGTCGTGGACATTTATACATGTATTTCATCAATGTCCTCTATAATGGACATGTGTATATGTGTTTCATCAATGTCCTCTGTAGTGGACATGTATAAATGTATTTCGTGAAATGTCCTCTGTAGTGGACATGTGTATATATTCCTTTCATCAATGTCCTCTGTAGTGGACATGTATAAATGTATTTCATCAATGTCCTCTGCAGTGGACATGTATATATGTCTTTCATCAATGTCCTCTGTAGTGGACATGTGTATATATTCCTTTCATCAATGTCCTCTGTAATGGACATGTGTATATATTCCTTTCATCAATGTCCTCTGTAATGGACATGTGTATATATTCCTTTCATCAATGTCCTCTGTAGTGGACATGTATAAATATATTTCATCAATGTCCTCTGTAGTGGACATGTGTATATTCCTTTCATCAATGTCCTCTGTAGTGGACATGTATATACTTTTTATTCATCAAATGTCCTCTGTAGTGGACATGTATAAATGTCTTTCATGAAGTGTGTTGTGTAGTCTGGCATGTGCTGACATTAATGAGAATATTTGCACGTGCAGCAGATAAAAAAGCGCGGGTAATAATAATAATAATAATAATAATAATGATTGAAATATTTGCACAAATGTCGGTTAGAAAGTGTAAAAGTTGGCTGATGTAAAAAAAGAGAGTTTTCATTCGTATCATTACTTCTTTATTCATTCTTCTCCATCTAATAATAAACTTTCATGTTTATTTGCTAATAAGTGGATTTGTACAAAAGACAAACAAACGGACAATCAGACACCGGAAGTGTTAAATAGCTCCTCTCACTTCCGGAAAGTCTCTTTTTTTCCTCCTGTCTCTCTCTCTCTTTCTGTCTGTGTCTCTGTGTTCCTCCGCGGGGAAATAGTTCTCGCGTCCCGGCATCGGTTACTCACGTCGGTCGGCCGGCCGCGTCTCCTTTTACCGCGGGGGCCCGGCCATGGGGTTGAGCGCCGGCTGGCCCCCGGGGCCCAGGCCGTGGATGAGCACCCGCGGCACCAGCGGCCTCTGCAGGCCCGGGTGCGGCGCGGAGGGAGTCCGGTACATGCTGCTGTACATGGCCGCCGCTGCCGCCGCCGCCGCCGCCGAGCCGCCGTCCACCGAGCCCAGCAGGTTGGGGTGGTAGAAGTAGGGCGACGGGAACATTCTCTGCAGGGCCGAGTAGTTGCCGGCCTCGGCCAGCAGCTCCAGACCCACCGCCGTCTGACGCTTCCACTTGGTCCTGCAGGCGGGACACCACACGCACACATGACGTCACACCTCATGATGACGTCATCGCCTTCTTTACGCTCACGTTCGATCTCACAAAAGTGCATCCTTATACCGTCCTACTTTTCTGTCACCTAACAAGAAGTCAATCTATTCTTTTCAAACGTAAATAAACACTTTGGCATAGTTTGCGTCATCAAATGTTGTTTTCCTTTTTAAATCGGCAAAGTAAAACGAATTATTAGCATTAGTAAAGAACAAAAATATTTGCATCCTTTTTTTAAAAGTAAATGTTTAATACACTTGATTTAGATTTTTTCGTTATTTACTTTTTTGTATATAAATTCCACACCGCAGCAGCAACAGAAAATAACATTTAGTCTTTTTTCAAGAAATACATGTTTATACATTTGATATATATATACTAACTTTTATATTGATAAATTCCCCTCTGAAATATACATATTTTCTCAAAAAATACATATTTATACATTACACTAACTTCTATATATTTTAATTAATTCCACCCTGCAGCGGCAGTACAAAAACATATTTATGTATATTTAATCATTCGTCGAGAAACACATGTTTTATACATTTTATACATTTATTTATTTATTTTCCCAAAGTTTTACATATTTATAAATGTTTCATAAATTCCACCCCGCAGCGTCCATGGAAAAAAAACAAACATGTTTTTCTACAGATCATCTCTTTTTCGATAAATGAATGTTTAATAAATGCTTTAATACGTTGAGGTTTATTTCATGCAAATATTGAATACATGACAACATGCAGCAGCAAAAGAACACACGCTTGTTTGTGTCCAATAAAAACATGTTAAATGTTTTGTAGTTTGAAGTTTTTTCTTACATTTAAAACAGCTTTAATTCAAGTAATAAACATACATTTAAAACATGTATGTACGTGTATACACATAATACATATACATGTATATACATATAATAAATATACATGTATATACATATAATACATATAATAAATATACATGTATATACATATAATAAATATACATGTATATACATACGACGTTTTTAATACATGTAATAAATGCAGCAGCAACAGAAAAGAACAAAACATTTGACATATTTCACTTTTTTCCCCATTAATGTTTTTGTATATTTTCAGTTAATAGTTTTACATATTGAATAACTTCCCCCTTTCGTTTTTTTAAATATATATATATATATATATATATATATATATATTTATTTCCCCGTCACTCTAAATGTGTGTTTTCATAAGCAAGTTATTTTTTTAAACAGTATATTTTATTGTAAAGTTTAGAGAAAAGCCTCATGTGCAGAAATCATGTTAAATATTAATGTGTAATAACGACATCGTACTTGCATCATTGTGCAGTTTTTCGTTGTCTTTCACGTCACGTCCAACGAGGAATGTGGAATATAAAGTCAAACATTGGAATATATATCATTATTCCTCATGTTTTAAGCAATGTAATAGTTTTAAATCACGAGAACAAAATGGACGGCGTGATATTTTCGTTCACATTTTCACCTCCGGCGATTTTTAAAATGTTATTTTAATCAATGAATGATTGGAATATATTCGCACAAGCGCACGAATTCGATTCATTGCACTTGTTGAGTTATGGCCGGGACAAAAGGCGCTTGAAAAAAAAAAAGGTGTGTTCCCGTACCGTCGGTTCTGGTACCAGGTCTTGACCTGCGTGTCGGTGAGGTTGAGGGCGGCCGCCAGGTCCATGCGGTCCTGCACGCTCAGGTACTTTTGTCTCTCGAAGCTTCGCTCCAGTTGGTTGAGTTGATGGTCCGTGAAGGCCGTGCGCGCCTTGCGCGGCTTCTTGGTGCGCACCGGCGGACTGTCGCGGCTGCTGGAGATCTCCCGCTCCGCGTCCTCTTTGCTGCCTACAAGCACACAGCGGCCACGTTAGGCGCAAATAAGGCGGGAAAGGAAAGAAAAGGGGGTCAATAAATCCAGGCGTGGTATCAATCGTCTCCCGAATCGATCCATTACCGCTGCACTTGACGTCGCCGTGCAAGCAGTAGTGGACGTTTCATGTCCTCTGGAGTGGACATTTAGAAGGTCTATTTGTTTCATCAAATGTCCTCTGTAGTGGACATTTAGAGCTCTATTTTTTTGTCATGAAATGTCCTCTGTAGTGGACATTTAGAAGGTCTATTTGTTTCATCAAATATCCTCTGTAGTGGATATTTAGAGCTCTATTTATTTTATCCAGTGTCCTCTGTGGTGGACATTTAAGTCCATTTTTTTGTCATGAAATGTCCACTGTTTTTAAATCAAATGTCCTGTGTAGTGGACATTTAGAGGTTTAGTTTTTTATATCAAATGTCCTCAGTAGTGAAGATTTATAGGTCTAATTCTTTCATTAAATGTCCTCAGTAGTGGACATTTATAGGTCTCTTTTTTTAAAATCAAATGTCCTTTGTAATGGACATGCATATATTTCTTTCATTAAATGTCCTCTGTAATGTACATTTATATATTTCCTTCGTTATATAAGAAGTAGGCCCGTAGATGTCCACTACAGAGGACATTTGATTAAAAGATAGAACTTTGCATGTCCACTACAAAGGACGTGATTAAAAAAATAAATAGACCTATAAATGTCCACTACAGAGTACATGTGATTTAAAAAAAGACCTTTACATGTCCACTACAGAGGACATTTGATTTTGAAAAAATATATATATATATGCATATATATATATATATAGACCTATAAATGTCCACATTTGATACAAAAATAACAGAGGACATTTAATGAAAACAGTAAACCTATACATGTCCACTACAGAGGACATTTGATTAAAAAAAATTCTATAGACCTACTAATGTCTACTACAGAGGACATTCGATTAAAAAAAAAATATATATATATATATGTATGTATATAGATCTATACATGTCCACTACAGGGGACATTTGATTAGAAAACTATATATATATATATATATATATATATATATATATATATATATATATATATATATAGACCAATAAATGTCCACTACAGAGGACATTTGATATAAAAAATAGACCCATAAATGTCCACTACAGAGGACATTTGATTAAAAAAACTATATATATATATATATATATATATATATAGACCTATAAATGTCCACTACAGAGGACATTTGATATAAAAAATAAATAGACCCATAAATGTCCACTACAGAGGACATTTGATTAAAACAACTATATATATATATATATATATATATATATATATATATATATATATAGACCTATAAATGTCCACTACAGAGGACATTTGATATAAAAAATAAATAGACCCATAAATGTCCACTACAGAGGACATTTAATGAAAGCAATAGACATATAAATGTCCACTACGGAGTCCTCTGTAGTGGACATTTCTAGGTCTATTTCTTTGGTCGGGTTGAGACAAATGTCCACCAAAAAAAGGGTGTGAATAAATCCAGGCGTCTCCCGAGTCGCTCCGTTACCGTTGCACTTGGCGTCGCCGTGCAGGAGGTCGTCCCGCCGCTCCAGCTTCCCGCGGGCCTCGTCCTGCTCCAGCTTGGGCCGGAAGCCGTCGGCCGCCGCCGCGCTCTCGGGCTTGGGCGACGGCACGCTGGTGCTGTAAGGCGCGCAGGCGGCCAGCGGCTTGCCGTCGCCCAGGATGTCCTTGATGAGGAAGGAGGAGGTGGCGCTCCTTGGCGCGCCGCCGGCCGCCGCGGCCAGGGGGTGCGTGTGCAGGTGCGCGTGCAGGTGGCGGTGGTGCGGGTGCAGGAGGTGCGCGTGTTGCTGCTGCGCGAGGCCGCCGTCCCGCGCCGCCGCCTGCGCGTCCTCGCTCGCCGCCGCCTGCTCCGAGAGCGTGTCGGGCGACGAGGGCGCCGTGCCCGCCGCCTCGATGTCCGAGCAGGGCGGCGACGGCGTGTCCTGCCGGCGGAAGTCCGCCAGCCGGAAGTCGGCGGCGTTCATGAGGGCGCCGGGAGCGCCGGACAAGATGGTGTCAATCCCGAAGCTGGAGCCGCTGCTTGCCTCCATGTTAGCGGGACGTCATCGCGCCGCCTGCGCTCTGCGCTCCGCGTGCGCGCCGAGCGCCAAAGGGGAGAAATGAAGAAGGACGCAAATAAAACCACGCAGGAAGTTTAAATCCACCACTCCGAGTTGACGTTCAGCGCATCTTCTTCTTCTTCTTCTTTTTCTTCTTCCTCTTCTTCTTCCTCTCCTGCGCTCGGCGTCAACTTGGCGCTGCCAAAGTTTGTTGCGCACGGCGCGGCGCGCATCAGGCTGACTCGCGCGCGTTGGACTTCTGCGTTCTTTTTTGCTGCTAAGTGCGCTACAATCACTTCCTGTGATGACGTCACGGGGCGGGGGGGAGGGGGGATTAATATTTTCTCCTTTTGTAATAAACAGCCCAACACTCCTTGTACCTCTTCATCATCATCATCATCATCATACACCGCCCTCCCCCCGCCCCCCTCCACCTGCTCCTCCCGCCATTGGCTGAGCGCGAGGAGGGGGGCGGGGGGCGGATCAGCCAATCAGCGTGCAGCATGTCGGCCTCAGAAAAGTCTTCCTGCGCGCAGTCAGGCCGCACATTCACGTCGTCAACGCGCCGCAGAAAGAAAGACAGAAAAAAAAAAGGCAAAACGAGTTTTTCTTTTCTTTGAAAGGACGAGTTAGAAAAGACAAGTTTGATGGTAAGCCAGGATTGGAATGTTGTGCTTTGAAGCTGCTTGGATGTTCTCCTCAGGTCCACTTTTGTTAGGAACCTCCTGCTAATTAGTCCAGCTGCAACAACACTTCACTGCCACACTTTACACCTTTCCTTTTGTATTATTATTATTGTTCTTTTACATTATTCTTACTGTTCTTTTATTTTGTCTTACTGTTATTTTATATTATTACTTTTCTTTCAAATCGTTATCACTGTTTTTATTGTCATTACTGCTCTTTTTTATCCTTATTACTGTTCTTCTTGATTGTTGTTACTGTTCTTTTATATTATTACTGTTTTTTTTTTTATTAATGTTATTTTGTATTGTTGTTATTTTATTTTGTTAATACTGTTATTTTGTGTTATTATTGTTCTTTCATATTATTACTGTTATTTTACATCGTTGTTACTGTTGTTCTTTATTGTTATAATTGTTCTACTATATTGTTGCTTGTATTATTATTACTGTTATTTTATATTGTTATAACTATTATTTTGTATTATTGTTACTGTTCTTTTATATTGTTACTATTGTTTTTTATATTATTACTGTTATTTTTACATTGTTGTTACTGTTCTTTTATATCGTTATTACTGTTCTTCTTTATTGTTAAAACTGTTCTGTTATATTATTACTGTTCTTTTGTATTGTTATTACTGTTATTCTATATTATTTCTGTCTTTAGATTGCTATTGCTGTTATTTTATTTTATTACTGCCCTTTTATATTGTTATTACTGTTTTATATTATTCCTTTCCCTTTATATTGTTATTTACTGTTATTTTGTATTTTTATTACTGTTATTTTATATTATTACTGTTTATTTTGCATTGCTGTTATTGTTCATGTCAATTGTTTCGGAGTTATCATTATTCAAAGTTGATTTTTCCTGCTTTTCTTCTGTTTTGGTGTCAAAGGGACTCAACACTGATGGGAAATTGTTTCCACAAGAAAGTTCTGATGTTAGAAATGCAAAGAAGACAAATGATTTAACTCCCCGTCCTCCTGCAGGCATTCAATTCACCACCGAGCTGATAAAAAATGTATTTACGTCCATCAAAATACTCTAATTTTTCCTTTTTATAAATCTCACAAATGTTTTTATTATTGTTCATTGAAGTTAAATCTCCTTTATAAATGTTTTTCTTCCCCCTCAGTTTGAAGACATTTTCTCATCTAGTATTTAAATGCTCCTCACATAAAACATGAAAGACGACTGTCACATAAAATAAAGTGAAATCTAGTCAAATTACAGAAGCTAATTCTTTCTATTCGGTTCATTTCATTTCAGATGTGACGGCGGCATTTAGCGGAGAGTCCGCGGTGACGAGGCGATGCTCGGCTTGTCCACAAGAGGGCGACAGAGCGAATATAATATAATATATTCCATTTCAATGCAGGGAAGAAATAACATTTAGTTTTTTAAAGAAATTAGGTGTCATTTTCTAAAAAAAAAAAATAAAGTCAACATTTAATGACTGAAATAAGACTCTAAAAAACGCATTTTTTGTACAATTCAGTTTGAGGTGTATTTATTTATTTATTTTACATCGTTATGTTCCGTTGTTCTCTTGGCGGGAAACGCGTGTGCGCTGTCACCTCGCGCCGTCGCCCACGTGCACGCGCACACTCGCGTCATTTAGGCTGTCAATCAAGTCCTAATAATTCGCTGCATTCTGGAAATACTTTTGAATTGCCTGATGAAACACAAATGGTCATTTTCGGCGTTAATAAGAATAAAACATATTTAATGGAACATGGAGGAAAAAAAGACACGCAAATTAAAAATGTTATTTTTACAAAATTCTAATTATTCCAGAGGACAAAGGTGATGCGTGAACAATTTGATTGAAGTGAACTGAAAAGAATAAAAAAGTCAGCCAGCTTTTCAACCAAAACTGCTTATTTTTCACCACTAAAATCAAACAAAATGAAGAAAACGACACACGTGAGAATAAAAAAAAATCCCATTTAAAACCCTTTGAATGCACTTTTTAGTGCAAGAAGTGAAGGTGGTGACCCCAAGTGCATGCTGGGATAGGGGCTCCCAGCATGCACTTGGGTTATTGTTGGGGATGAAAAGAAATAAGAAAACTTTGGCGGTCATTTTCTTTAATTTGATCTTCCTTCAGCCTGAAGCACGAAATACAACATAACTGATTGAAATTAATATCAATTTATTCTCATTTCCAATTAAATCAAGTCCAATACAAACTAAAAAATAATACAATAAAATAAAAATAAAAACACAGCAAATGTATTATTAAAAACTCTTGTTTTATTTTTACGGATTGTCCATTTGAAAAATAATTGTATTGAATTTTAACATTTAGTTACTTTTTTCAAAACAGCAAAGCACAATAATAAATAGATCCAACATCCATCCATCCATTTCCTACCGCTTATTCCCTTTTGGGGTCGCGGGGGGCACTGGCGCTTATCTCAGCTACAATCGGGCGGAAGGCGGGCATATTCGACTTTATTGTTATTGTTATTGATATTGTTATTGAAGTTAGTTTTCATTGGATGATGGACATCTTGTTCATAACTAATGCTGTCAAACAAAAACATTCTTAAATCAATTGAATCACAGTAAATTACTTGCTTTATTACATGTTTTATCATCATTTTAATACATGTTGTACATAATAAAAATCCAACTTGTCCAGGGTGTAACCCGCCTTCTGCCTGAATGCAGCTGGGATAGGCTCCAGGACCCCGCCCCCCATAAGGGACAAGCGGTAGAAAAATGGATGGATGGACGTAATAATAATCAGAAATGATCAGAAATGGTAATTATTATATTTTTTTAATTAATTTCCTTTCACTATAATTTCCATTCCTAAAAAACGACATGAACATAATTACACATCCATCCATCCATCTATTTTTCTACCGCATATTCCCTTTTTGGTTCGCGGGGGGCGCTGGAGCCTATCTCAGCTACAATCGAGCGGAAGGCGGCGTACACTCTGGACAAGTCGCCACCTCATCGCAGGGCCACAATTACACATCTTATATATTTTATTGACCTGCTGTATTATTATTATTATTATTATTATTATTATAATGACAGAAAAAGAGAAGAACACAAATCAAATGAACCAGTGAACATGAAAATAACATTTAAACACCGTGAGTGAAGCAACATTAGCTGAGCAGACAAAAAGTGGTGTAGGACCACACCAAATCAACTCTGCTTCCTCCGACTCCTTTTCGGACATGTGACTGCTTTCAAATCAAGTCAAGTGCTGATGCTAACTTGATGTTAGCGCGCCAGTGACTGAATGTTTGCTACACTTTTACCACACTCCTGGCTTTTAAACTACATACTCACGTCAGTGCACTGTGATTACTCTACATCTATACATGTACATATCTACATCTATACATACATATCTACATCTATACATACATATCTACATCTATACATACATATCTACATCTATACATGTACATATCTACATCTATACATGTACATATCTACATCTATACATACATATCTACATCTATACATGTACATTTCTACATCTATACATACATATCTACATCTATACATACATATCTACATCTATACATACATATCTACATCTATACATACATATCTACATCTATACATGTACATATGTACATCTATACATACATATCTACATTTATATCTACATATGTACATCTATACATACATATCTACATCTATACATACATATGTACATCTATACATGTACATACGTACATCCATACATACATATCTACATCTATACATACATATCTACATCTATACATACATACATACATCTATACATACATATCTACATCTACACATACATATCTACATCTATACATGTACATATGTACATCTATACATACATATGTACATTTATATCTACATATGTACATCTATACATACATATGTAGATGTGATTAGTGTACATGTATACATACACATGTACATGTGTATGTATACATACATATGTACATAAGTACACATGTACTGTGCACATTTGATCATTAACGTCCATAATTATTCACTGTCATTAAAAAGGGTGTCAAAAATAAGATTTTATTAAAATTCAAAATTTTAAATGATTCGCGATTCTTGTAAAGATTTTTTATCGATTAAAAAAAAATCTAAAATCGATTTAAAAAAACAGCTCTTTAATTGAATACATTTTTGAATGACTCGCGATTCTTACTAGTAAAGACTCTTGATCAATTAAAAAGAACTCTTAAAATCGATTTGAAAAAAATAAAATAAAAAATTGAATACATTTTCGAATGAATCACGATTAAATTTGAATCGATTTAAAAAACAAACATGAAATGTAAATAGATTTTTGAATTAATTGCGATTTGTACTTTTAAAGGTTCTTAATTCCAAAAAACCTAAAATCAATTTACAAAAATGTTAAACTATTAAATATATTTTTGAATGAATGCGATTTTTGCTTGTAAAGATTCTTAATCTATTCCAAAATCTAGAAAATGTATTTTTTTTTTTAAATAATGAAAATAAATAATAATGTGTACTTTTCTTTGGATTTGATTAAGAATCTTTACTAGTAAGAATGGCAATTCATAAAACAAAATCAACAAAAACAAAACAAACAAACACAATATATATATATATATATATATATATATATATATATATATATATTGAATGAATCTACATTTTTACTTGCAAAGATTCTCAAAAAAAAAAAAATATATATATATATATATATATATATATATATATATATATATATACGTACATAATTGTATTTATTTATTTATTTATTTTTTGGAATAAATTGCCATTTTTACTTGTAAAGATGTTTAATGAACTGTAAAGAAATGAAAGATGGATCATTGAGAGGTCCACTGATGCCAGAGCCAAGATGGCGCCCGTTGAGGGTGGTCCTCCACCAATTGGACCTCCAATGTCTCCGAACTACAAAAGTGTGGCCGCCATTCAGCTTCTTTCCTCACAGTGGAAAGAGCGTCCGTGGACAGGTGTGGCGTTCTCGTGTGTTCCCGGGCCTCGGACCGTAAGGTCGCCAGCGTGCGGTCATGTGACTTTTGGGCAGCACGGGTGTTGTTGTTCCCACGGGGGAGGGGCCAATGGAAGGTGAGAGCGCAGGAAGTGACGCTGAAGATTTGCCGACTTGGTGTGTGTGTGTGTGTGTGTGTGTGTGTGTGTGTGTGTGTGTGTGTGTGTGTGTGTGTGTGTAGAATGGTGTAATTACCAGAGCTGTCAATCAGCGCGAGGTGGTGCCCATGGCTGCCAGCGGCCTGGTCCTGACTGATTGATCCGTGCTGATGGCAGCGCACAAATAATTACCCTGACGTGCCACGCCCCCTTCACGCTTCGCCAAGGTAATCCGGGGGTGTGGGGGGGGAAGGGGGATGCCATCTCCCATTATCCCACGTCCGAGCGGAAGGTAGGCAGGATGACGCCAACTTCCTGTTACCCATTCTGGGTTTTATACCCGCCTCGCCACTAATGACTTTGCCACAGGATGTGACCTTTGACCCTACAACTATTCAATCCCAAACCCCCAAGTCTCACCTGACTCTAGGTGGCACATATATAGCTTGTCAAATGACTTATTTACATAAGAATTATTACCTTCATTGTGTACAAACGGTGTCTGTGACAAGGCAGTAAAACGGCTGATCAGACAAAACAGAAGTCATAGTCATGGACCCGCTAGCTGCGCAAGCTAGCTCTCCAATCCGCTAAACAGACTCAATAACTCCACGCTGGCGTTTTGATGAATTTACTGAGGAATTTGTGAAAGTGAAGAAAAATAATGTAAGTTAATAATACTAACACAGACCCACTTGTACACCTGTTAGCATATTAGCTATTGCCAAGAAGGCTATCTTGATTACACTATGATAGCAGGTAGAAATATGCATGAAAACACTCCTACACATGGGACGCTCTAGTGAGTGAGAATAGTTGTAGTTATATTGAAAAACTGACACACCTGGCTTGAGGAATCCATACGAGTAGAAACACTACGACGGCCAGAAAATAGAATGGCTCTTTTACTTGGGGTTGAAAGCTTTGAACACGTGTAGGCCTTCGCCCAGCGACACCGGCAGTGTGCCAACTGGTCCACAAGGTGGCGCCATGGCACAAAACAACAACACACCTTTAGCAGTGTGTTAGCACGTGTTTGATGACCACTACTTGCATCATGGCCGTCAGCCAGGAAGAATCCATCCATCAGACACCGTTTGATAAGCCGCAGGGTCCAAAGCGTAGGGGAAATGATTCTATCTTGCAATGCGGAGTGTACAGGTCATCATTGGGATTTATCAAGGCTGGTAATGTTCTGCGTGTGCTGTTGTGCGTCTTTTTACAGCACGTCTGAGAACTAGTTGCTAACTGACAGTCGCTAAGGCGCCATTCACTTCCAGTCTTGGGGGGAACGATTCGAATCATAGGGGTAATGATGATTTGATTCTCGGTGTAAAGATTCAATTCTTGTGGGGAACAATTCGATTCTCGGGCAAACGATTCAATTCTTAGGGTTAGCAATTCTATTCTTAGAGGTAACAATTCCATTCTTGGGGGGGAAATTAAATTTTTGGGGAAACAATTTGAATTTTGGGGGTACCAATTCGATTCTTGGGGGGAACGATTTGATTCTTGGGGTAAAGATTCAATTGTTGGGGGAACGATTTGATTCATGGGGTTAAGTATTTGATTCTTGGAGTATCGATTAGATTTTTGGGGGGAACCATTTAGATTCTTGGGGTAACGATTCGATTCTTGGGGTAACAATTAAATTCTTGGGGTAACGATTCGTTTCTTGGGGTAATGATTCGATTCTTGAGGTAACGATTTGATTCTTGGAGTGATGATTTGGTTTTTGGGGGAACGATTCGACTCTTGGCGGTAACGATTCAATTCTTGGGGGTAATGATTCGATTCTTGGGGTAACAAATCAATTCCTAGGGGTAACAATTCGATTAATCGATTCTTGGGGGTAATGATTTCATTCATGGGGTAACGATTAAATTCTTGGGGGTAACGATTTGATTACTCGATTCTTGGAGGTAACGATTTGATTCATGGGGGTAACGATTAGATTCTTGGAGTAGCAATTCGATTCTTGGGGGTAACAATTTGATTCTTGGGGTAACAATTACATTCTTGGGGGTAACGATTTGATTACTCGATTCTTGGAGGTAACAATTTGATTCATGGGGGTAACGATTAGATTCTTGGAGTAGTGATTCGATTCTTAGGGGTGATGATTTGATTCTTGGGGGCAACGATATGATTCCTGTGGGAGTTACGAATAGATTCTTAGGGGTAACGATTTGATTCTTGGGGTAACAATTCAATTCTTGGGGGTAACGATTCGATTATTTGATTCTTGGGGGTAACGATTTGATTCTGGGAGGCAACAAAAATTTTCCTGAGGGGGTTACGAATCGATTCTTGGAGGTAACGATTGTATTCTTGGGGGTAAGGATTGTATTTTTGGGGGGAAACGATTCAATTATTGGGGGAACTAGTCGATTGTTGGGGTAATGATTAGATTCTTGGGGGTAATGATTCAATTATTGGGGGTAATGATTCGATTCATGGGGTAACGATTCAATTCTTGGGGGAACTATTTGATTTATGGGGTTAACTATTTGATTCTTGGGGTATCGATTCGATTTTTGGGAGGAACCATTTAGATTCTTGGGTGTAACGATTCGATCCTTGGGGTAACAATCAAATTCTTGGGGTAACGATTTGATTCATGGGGTTAACTATTTGATTTTTGGGGTATCGATTCGATTTTTGGGGGGATCCATTTAGATTCTTGGGGGTAACGATTCAATTGTTGGGGTAACAATTCAATTCTTGGGGTAACGATTCATTATTTGGAGTAATGATTCGAATCTTGGGGGTAAAGATTTGATTCGTGGAGTGATGATTTGATTTTTGGGGGTACGATTCGACTCTTGGAGGTAACGATTCAATCCTTGGGGGTAATGATTCGATTATTGGGGTAACTAATCAATTCCTGGGGGTATCAATTTGATTATTCGATTCTTGGGTGTAATGATTTGATTCATGGGGTAACGATTCGATTCTTGGAGTAGCAATTTGATTCTTGGGGGTAACAATTTGATTCTTGGGGTAACCATTAAATTCTTGGTGGTAACGATGTGATTATTCGATTCTTGGAGTTAATGATTTGATTCATGGGGGTAATGATTAGATCCTTGGAGTAGTGATTCGATTCTTAGGGGCAACGATATGATTCCTGGGGGGGTTACGAATAGATTCTTGGGGGTAACGATTTGATTCTTGGGGTAACAATTCAATTCTTGGGGGTAACGATTCGATTATTTGATTCTTTGGGGTAACGATTTGATTCTGGAAGGCAACAATAATTTTCCTGTGGGGGGTTACGAATCGATTCTTGGGGGTAAGGATTTTATTTTTGGGGGAACGATTCGATTCTTGGGGGTAATGATTCAATTTTTGGGAAGAATGATTCAATTCTTGGGGGAACTATTCGATTGTTGGGGTAATGATTAGATTCTTGGGGGTAATGATTCAATTATTGGGGGTAATGATTCGATTCATGGGGTAACGATTCAAGTATTGGGGGTAATGATTCGATTATTTGGGGTGACGATTCAATTCTTGGGGGTAATGATATGATTCTTGTGGGTATTTATTCAATTCTTGGGGGTAACAATTCGATTCAGAATCGATGCCCGGTTCAAAAATAATACTTTTTAATACCATTTGGGTGCCAGTTCTGTGATGAACTACATTCCTCCATAAAATATATCAACAGCAATTTCTATATTACTCAAAATAAAACTGGTTGTGTTGAATAAAATTCCAGCCAAACATTTAATAAAGTCAGATACAAATAAGACAACTTCTCTTTTGTAAAGTAAATATGTATATTGGATATATATCTTGGATATATCTACATCTACATAATAATTTGTCTGACTGGCTGACAGGACAAAAAAAAAAAATCCTAAATAGATTTTCAATTTTTGTGAATTGATTAAAAGCGTTAAAAATAAAAATCACGGATAATTGAGGGGGAAAAAAAAATCCACCCCTAACCATGAGGCACACAGCTGTGAGAGAAGATGTGCTCCAAAGACAGCTGTGTATCAAAACATGTGGACTTCTAATCAGCAACATCCTTTTATAATCTTACAGCTGCTGGGTGAGTTAAGGAGCAGATTCAAACTAATTCAACTGAACCATTTCTTTATTGCCGTGTGTTTTCCTTTATTTCAGAAATAGATTATCATTATATTATCCAATGTCGTTCATTTTTGTCATTTCAGAAATATACTTTTATAATATGTCTCCCGTATGAAAAGACGTCTTCCAAATAAACGTTTTCATTCATCCGAGGCACGAAGGCGCTACAGTCGTGCCGGTGCACCGCCTTCCTGAATGAAACGTCGACATGCCAGAAATAGTTCCGGTTGCCTGCAGACATTGACTCAATATTGCAGAAAAGGTGATGCAAAATATCGACGTGTGCTGTTGGTGCAAAAACATCGCACGCATGATAACGCCAATGTGGAAGGAGGACACATAATGGTCGTACTACATGCAAAATATCAAATTTAAATAACCACTTTTCACGCAGTCTTAGTAGATCACATGCCCACGGGTAGTACAGTACACCGGTACTAGTCTGGTACCACGGTGCTAATGAAACACAAAGGGTACTATACTCTGTTTGAAAAGTAAGGCTTCCCGGGTTGTGACTGCACGTCGTCACGTGGTGACATTGCTGGTTTTACCAGCAGAGGAGCATGTATGGCAGCGCACACACACAGAGTACTTACAAGCAGACAGTGTGTAGACAGAAAAAGGAGATCGGACGCATTTTGGTATAAAAAGTCAAGATAAAGGTGAAGTTATAACACTGAAACACCCCCAGGAAGAGCTGCTTTGAGACATGGCTAGCTAGCTAGGGGCTAACGTCTCCCCACAGTGTTTACCATTATCACTGGAGGACTAGAAATATCTAAACATGCTTCACTACACACCGCAGGAGGACACAATAGCTCACCGCCGTCACAATGTAAACAAACATGATGGGTGGAGTTACACCTGACATCCACTGTAATGATACCAAGTACAAGAGCACATCTAGTCGATACTACTATGATTATGTCAATATTTTTTGACATCACAACGTTTTTTGTTTTTTTTTAATGTATATTATGTATGGGGAACAACACAACACAACACAACTCAACTCAACTCAACACAACTCAAATCAACTACACTCAACAGTCCGACAACATAACACAACTCAACTCAACGCAACGCAACAGTCGACAACTCAACTCAATTCAACTCAACTCCACTCAACTCAACTCAATGCAACAGTCCGACAACTCAACACAACTCAAATCAACTCAACTGAACACAACTCAACTCAACTCAACTGTCCGACAACTCAACTCAATTCAACTCAACTCAACTCAAAAGTCCGACAACATTACACAACTCAACTCAACGCAACAGTCCGACAACGCAACTCAACTCAACTGAACGCAACTCAGCAGTCTGACAACTCAACTCAACTCAACAGTCCGACAACATAACACAACTCAACGCAACAGTCCTACAACGCAACTCAACACAACACACAACACAACACAAGTCAAATCAACTCAACAAAACTCAACCCAACTCTACTCAACTGAACACAACTCAAATCAACGCAACAGTCCGACAACTCAACTCAACAGTTCGACAACATAAAACAACTCAACTGAACTCAACTCAACTCAACTCAACTCAACAGTCCGACAACATAACACAACTCAACTGAACCAAGTAACGCAACAGTCCGACAACT
Organism: Nerophis ophidion; assembly: GCF_033978795.1. Taxonomy (NCBI): domain Eukaryota; kingdom Metazoa; phylum Chordata; class Actinopteri; order Syngnathiformes; family Syngnathidae; genus Nerophis; species Nerophis ophidion. The sequence continues at coordinate 36,423,366 of NC_084636.1, read as the reverse complement.
CAAATCAACTGAACACAACACAACGCAACAGTCCGACAACATAACACAACTCAACTCAACTGAACACAACTCAACTCAACTCAACAGTCCGACAACATAACACAACTCAACTCAATGCAACGCAACAGTCGACAACTCAACTCAATTCAACTCAACTCCACTCAACTCAAGTCAACGCAACAGTCCGACAACTCAACTCAGCACAACTCAAATCAACTCAACTGAACACAACTCAACTCAACTCAACTGTTCGACAACTCAACTCAATGCAACAGTCCGACAACTCAACTCAATTCAACTCAACTCAACTCAAAAGTCCGACAACATTACACAACTCAACTCAACTCAACGCAACAGTCTGACAACTCAACTAAACGCAACTCAGCAGTCTGACAACTCAACTCAACTCAACAGTCCGACAACATAACACAACTCAACGCAACAGTCCGACAACGCAACTCAACACAACACAACACATAACACAACACAAGTCAAATCAACTCAACAAAACTCAACCCAACTCAACTCAACTGAACACAACTCAAATCAACTCAACGCAACAGTCTGACAACATAAAACAACTCAACTGAACTCAACTCAACTCAACTGTCCGACAACATAACACAACTCAACTGAACAAAGCAACGCAACAGTCCGACAACTCAACTGAACACAACGCAACGCAACAGTCCGACAACATAACACAACTGAACACAACTCAACTCAACTCAACAGTCCGACAACATAACTCAACGTAACAGTCTGACAACGCAACTCAACTCAACACAACACAACAACGCAACTCAACTCAACTCAACAGTCCGACAACACAACACAACACAACTCAACTCAACAGTCCGACAACATAACACAACTGAACTCAACGCAACAGTCTGACAACGCAACTCAACACAACACAACACAACACAACAACGCAACTTAACTCAACTCAACAGTCCGACAACAAAACACAACACAACTCAATACAACACAACACAACTCAACAGTCCACAACACAACACAACTCAACAGTACAACAAGTCAGTTTTGCCCAAGTGTGACATTTATCAGATTTTTTCACGTTAACTTGAAGAGAAAAATTCCAATAACATTTTATTTCAATCCATCCAAGACCTGTGTGGTGTGTGGACATCAATCAGAAATGTGTGCAGTCGGGTCGCCTTCAGAACATGGTCAAGATCACACAAATCAATAAATAATTATCCACCAAAATAGACTTTTTTATGGAAAAAAAAAAGTGGACAATAGCAGCAAAAATCTGGCGTAAAGAATTAGTTTTCCTCGGAACATGTCGAAGTAACAGCTGCGAAAATTCTTCTCCGGTTTGGGGAAAAAGAATCCCTGAACATTGCCACAAATGCACGGAGAAGTGAACCCGTGTGTAAAGACTTGTGCGTTACACTCCGCCTCATTTTGTGTGTCACCTGAACAACGACGCAAAAAGATCGGACTTGACAAAATATCCCAATTAGACTCCGGACGTAGCCTTGGATCTGGAGCTTGTGAAAGGATCCCCGGAAGGTTGGAAGTCTGGCTAAAATGGCGAATAGACAAAAACAAACTACTTAGTCATGTGGGACTTGAACCCCACAACAAGTCATGGTTGAATTTGATTCCCATTCTTGGGTTGACCATGTCATTCAGGATGAGTTTTGGCAAGATATCATTTGGTGTACACTTTTTAGTACAACTTTGTTACGACAGCTTACAAAAGCCCACTCAGCTGCTGACGTTTGAACAAATAGATTCTTGAAAATGTTCCGAATGGTGATGAATAATCATAATTTGGATATGAATCCATTGATTTGTTAGCAATCATTCCATCTCAAAAGGAACTGGAAAAATAAAAACACAACAAGGTTTGCCAGAGTAAGAACTATAATATATCATTTTTAGGGATGGTACCGAATACCTGTACTTTTTTGCCCAAGTGTGACATTTGTCGGATTTTTTTTACGTTACTTGAAGAGAACAATTCCGATTAATTTTTTTTTTAAATCTGACCAAGACCTTTGTGGTATGTGGACATCAATCAGATATGTGTGCAGTCTGGAGAGTCGGGTCGCATTCAGAACTTCGTCAAGAGCCCACAAATAATCAATAAATAATTATCCACCATAATAGAATTTTACGGAAAAAATAAAGTGGACTATAGGAGCAAAAATCTGGCGTAAAGAATGAGTTTGAGGACTCACGAGCGCCGACTGCTTTATTCGGAACACGTCGAAGTAAAAACTGCGAAAATTCTTCTCCGGTTTGGTGAAGAAGAAGTTTGCACAAAATCCCTGAACATTGCCACAAATGCACGGAGAAGTGAACCCGTGTGTAAAGACTTGTGCGTGACGTTCCGCCTCATTTTGTGTGTCACCTGAACGACACAAAAAGATGGGACTTGACAAAATATCCCAATTAGACTCCGGACGTAGCCTTGGATCTGGAGCTTGTGAAAGGATCCCCGGAAGGTTGGAAGTCTGGCTAAAATGGCGAATAGACAAAAACAAACTACTTTGTGACAACAAGTCACGGTTGAATTTGATTCGAATTCGTGGGGTGACGATATCATTCAAGATGGATTCTGGTAATATATCATTTGGTGTACACTTTTTAGGACAACTTTTTTATGACGGCTTACAAAAGCTCCTCTTGGCTGCTGACGTATGAACAAATAGATTCTTGAAAATGTTCGGAATGAGGATGAATAATCGCAATTCGGATATGAATCTATTGATTTGTTAGCAATCATTCCAACTCAAAAGGGGAAAAACTGGAAAAACAAAAACAAACAAGGTTTGCCAGAGTAAGAACTATAATGTATAATTTTTGCAGATGTTACCTAATACCTGTACTTTTTTTAGGCAGCGTGTGAATTGGCGTAAATCCAACAACTGCCATGTTTCCGGACCTAAGTTATGCGTGACGTCACGCCCAGTTGCTAAATTAGCCAGGTTGTTTTTTTTTTTTCGCACTTGGCGATCACTCCATCAAACAACCTCGAGGTATTGTCGCCATTTTCAATTCCAACAGAAAAATGTTGACTCATAAAAGTAAGTAAAGTAAGGCTCCGCTTTTCCAAAATGTGCTAGCTTAATGCTAATATACATTGGATTTGACATTAGCATTAGCATTTCAATGTCTCCAAATGTGTTCATGAAAACAACAACTAAGATGCATGTCACGGTCAAACAGTCCAATACTTACAGTATTAATACTTTTTAGGGTGCAACTAAAGCCAAAAAAGACCATCAACTATCCACTACTGCCTTTTAACTTTGTGGACTTTGGCCATTTTTGCTGCTTTTGCGAACTTTGTGGACTTTTGCAAAAATTTTGCAACTAAATGTCATAAACGAGAGAACGTAAATAAAGGGAAGTGAAGTGAATTATATTTATATAGCGCTTTTCTCTAGTGACTCAAAGGTCTTTTACATAGTGAAAGCCAATATCTAAGTTCCATTTAAAGCAGTGTGGGTGGCACTGGGAGCAGGTGTGGAAAGTGTCTTGCCCAAGGACACAACGGCAGTGACTAGGATGGCGGAATCGGGGATCGAACCTGGAACCCTCAAGTTGCTGGCACGGCCACTTTACCAACCGACCTATAAAAAAAAAAAAAAAAGCATTGCTCCGCATTTCCAAAATGTGCTAGCTTGATGCTAATATACATTGGCTTTGCTTTTGACATGTATTAGCATTAGCATTAGCATGAGCATTTTACATGGCGATTTCAAGGTCTCCAAATATGTTGATGAAAACAAGAACTAAGATGCACGTTTCAATTAACCTCCTGCTGCTTAATGAGTACAATATTTACAGTATTAACACTTTTCATGGCGCAACAAAAACAGTACTGGACTTGTAGCTACAATTGCAACTGTTCGGTTCTTCCTTGGAATGGGTCTGCACTCTTATAAGTACAGACCAAATTCCAAGGGAGCCACACCGCCCTTCACCAGGTGAATGTGAAAGTTTTGGACTTAGTGGGTGTGGCTTATACACAGGTGCGCTCTATAGTCGGGAAAACATGTTAATATTTATTAACGCACACAAGAATGGATACCCTTGACTCTCAGGAATGGTATTGGTTCAAAGGTGAGAGACACGCCTCGCTAGTCGCCGATGTGTCGGCTTCATTCTTCCACACCAAACCCTTCTGACTCAGTTTGTTTACAATATAACTAAAACTATTCTTACTTACTAAAGTGTCCCATGTGTGATGTCTGTAGGAGTGTTTTCATGCATATTTGTACCTGTTATCTTATTGTAATCAAGCTAGTGTCGTTAAAATTAGCTAAAATGATTGGGAGTTGAAAATATACTTAATGTCTTAATGCAATAAAGTGTATATAAAGCCATCCATAGCATTTCTGCTCATAGGGATTCATCAATCATCACTCCAATCAAAGTACGTAAGTTTTACAATATAACTACAACTATTCTTACTTACTAAAGTGTCCCATGTGTGATGTCTGTAGGAGTGTTTTCATGCATATTTCTACCTGCTATTATCATGTAATCAAGCTAGCCTCGTTAGCATTAGCCAATATGCTAACATGTTTACGAGTGTCTGTGTTAGTACTATTAACTTACACAATTTTTGTGTTGTTTCACTTTCACAAATTCCTCAGTAAATTCAGCAAAATGTCAGCGTGGAGTTATTGAGTCTGTTTAGCTGATTGGAGACCTAGCTTGCGCAGCTAGCGAGTTCATGACCATGACTTCTGTTTTGTTTGATCAGCCGTTTTACTGTCTTGTCTCAGACACTGTTTGGAAACAATGAAGGTATCTAAATAAACTTTTCTATGTAAATAACTCAATTCACAAAATATATATCTGCGAATTATAGTCCGGTGCGACTAATATAGGAACAATTTTTTCCCCCCTAAAATTTAGTGGGTGTGGCTTATACACAGGTGCGTTCTATAGTCGGGAAAACATGTTAATATTTATTAACGCACATAAAAATGGCTACCCTTGACTCTCAGGAATGTTATTGGTTCAAAGGTGAGAGACACGCCTCGCTAGTCGCCGATGTGTCGGCTTCATTCTTCCACACCAAAGCCTTCAGACTCAGTTTGTTTACAATATAACTAAAACTATTCTTAGTCACTAAAGTGTCCCATGTGTGATGTCTTTAGGAGTGTTTTCATGCATATTTGTACCTGTTATCTTATTGTAATCAAGCTAGTGTCGTTAAAATTAGCTAAAATGATTGGGAGTTGAAAATATACTTAATGTCTTAATGCAATAAACTGTATATAAAGCCATCCATAGCATTTCTGCTCATAGGGATTCATCAATCATCACTCCAATCAAAGTTTGTAAGTTTTACAATATAACTAAAACTATTCTTACTTACTAAAGTGTCCCATGTGTGATGTCTGTAGGAGTGTTTTCATGCATATTTCTACCTGCTATCATCATGTAATCAAGCTAGCATCGTTAGCATTAGCCAATATGCTAACATGTTTACGAGTGTCTGTGTTAGTACTATTAACTTACATAATTTTTGTGTTGTTTCACTTTCACAAATTCCTCAGTAAATTCAGCAAAAGGTCAGCGTGGAGTTATTGAGTCTGTTTAGCTGATTGGAGAGCTAGCTTGCGCAGCTAGCGGGTTCATGACCATGACTTCTGTTTTGTTTGATCCGCCGTTTTACTGTCTTGTCACAGACACTGTTTGGAAACAATTAAGGTATGTAAATAAACTTTTCTATGTAAATAACTCAATTCACAAAATATATATCTGTGAATTATAGTCCGGTGCGACTAATATAGGAACAATTTTTTCCCCCTAAAACTTAGTGGGTGTGGCTTATACACAGGTGCGCTCTATAGTCGGGAAAACATGTTAATATTTGTTAACACACATAAAAATGGTTACCCTTGACTCCCAGGAATGTTATTGGTTCAAAGGTGAGAGACACGCCTCGCTAGTCGCCGATGTGTCGGCTTCATTCTTCCACACCAAACCCTTCTGACTCAGTTTGTTTACAATATAACTAAAACTATTCTTACTTACTAAAGTGTCCCATGTGTGATGTCTGTAGGAGTGTTTTCATGCATATTTGTACCTGTTATCATCATGTAATCAAGCTAGTGTCGTTGAAATTAGCTAAAATGATTGGGAGTTGAAAATATACTTAATGTCTTAATGCAATAAACTGTATATAAAGCCATGCATAGCATTTCTGCTCATAGGGATTCGTCAATCATCACTCCAATCAAAGTTTGTAAGTTTTACAATATAACTAAAACTATTCTTACTTACTAAAGTGTCCCATGTGTGATGTCTGTAGGAGTGTTTTCATGCATATTTGTACATGCTATCTTATTGTAATCAAGCTAGTGTCGTTAAAATTAGCTAAAATGATTGGGAGTTGAAAATATACTTAATGTCTTAATGCAATAAACTGTATATAAAGCCATGCATAGCATTTCTGCTCATAGGGATTCGTCAATCATCACTCCAATCAAAGTTTGTAAGTTTTACAATATAACTAAAACTATTCTTACTTACTAAAGTGTCCCATGTGTGATGTCTGTAGGAGTGTTTTCATGCATATTTCTACCTGCTATTATCATGTAATCAAGCTAGCCTCGTTAGCATTAGCCAATATGCTAACATGTTTACGAGTGTCTGTGTTAGTACTATTAACTTACATAATTTTTGTGTTGTTTCACTTTCACAAATTCCTCAGTAAATTCAGCAAAAGGTCAGCGTGGAGTTATTGAGTCTGTTTAGCTGATTGGAGACCTAGCTTGCGCAGCTAGCGGGTTCATGACCATGACTTCTGTTTTGTTTGATCCGCCGTTTTACTGTCTTGTCACAGACACTGTTTGGAAACAATTAAGGTATGTAAATAAACATTTCTATGTAAATAACTCAATTCACAAAATATATATCTGTGAATTATAGTCCGGTGCGACTAATATAGGAACAATTTTTTCCCCCTAAAACTTAGTGGGTGTGGCTTATACACAGGTGCGCTCTATAGTCGGGAAAACATGTTAATATTTGTTAACACACATAAAAATGGTTACCCTTGACTCCCAGGAATGTTATTGGTTCAAAGGTGAGAGACACGCCTCGCTAGTCGCCGATGTGTCGGCTTCATTCTTCCACACCAAACCCTTCAGACTCAGTTTGTTTACAATATAACTAAAACTATTCTTAGTCACTAAAGTGTCCCATGTGTGATGTCTTTAGGAGTGTTTTCATGCATATTTCTACCTGTTATCTTATTGTAATCAAGCTAGTGTCGTTAAAATTAGCTAAAATGATTGGGAGTTGAAAATATACTTAATGTCTTAGTGCAATAAACTGTATATAAAGCCATCCATAGCATTTCTGCTCATAGGGATTCGTCAATCATCACTCCAATCAAAGTTTGTAAGTTTTACAATATAACTAAAACTATTCTTACTTACTAAAGTGTCCCATGTGTGATGTCTGTAGGAGTGTTTTCATGCATATTTCTACCTGCTATCATCATGTATTCAAGCTAGCATCGTTAGCATTAGCCAATATGCTAACATGTTTACAAGTGTGTGTTAGTACTATTAACTTAAACAATTTTTGTGTTGTTTCACTTTCACAAATTCCTCAGTAAATTCAGCAAAATGTCAGCGTGGAGTTATTGAGTCTGTTTAGCTGATTGGAGAGCTAGCTTGCGCAGCTAGCGGGTTCATGACCATCACTTCTGTTTTGTTTGATCAGCCGTTTTACTGTCTTGTCACAGACACTGTTTGGAAACAATTAAGGTATCTAAATAAACATTTCTATGTAAATAACTCAATTCACAACATATATATCTGTGAATTATAGTCCGGTGCGACTAATATAGGAACAATATTTTCCCCCTAAAACTTAGTGGGTGTGGCTTATACACAGGTGCGCTCTATAGTCGGGAAAACCTGTTAATATTTATTAACGCACATAAAAATGGCTACCCTTGACTCTCAGGAATGTTATTGGTTCAAAGGCGAGAGACACGCCTCGCTAGTCGCCGATGTGTCGGCTTCATTCTTCCACACCAAAGCCTTCAGACTCACAGTTTGTACGCGTTTCCACTCGGCCCGATGAAAGATCCAAATGGAAGATCAGCGCCAACACAACCGGCCTTGGCACGCCGCGCCGCCGCCGCTAATGACCCCGCCAAGGCGACGCGAAGGCTGCGAGCGAGGGAACAGAACAGAAGGTGAAGTCGCCGGCGAGGGCGGAAGCGAGCGATGATTAAATGATCAAACGGCGGCGTGTCACCGCCAGGCGCGCTCGTCTTCGCCACGACTTTTTCAAGCACGGAGTAATTATAGGCGCCGTGTCAGCTTGACATTAATGCAGCCGGCAGGAAGTGCCCTAATTGGCCTCGCAGGAAATGGAGGAACATTTTTTTCCAAAAAGCATATTTCGCCTCACAATATTTGAGGGCCGGCGGGCGGCAAAGGAGCCATTTTGTTTCGCAGGGAGGCGGCCAATGAGACGGAAAAGAGACTAAAGGGGAGTGATTAGAGGACCGGTGTCATGGCGCTCAGCACATCAAGACACGTCAACGCCGCGCCACAAGTCACCCACTATTACGGGGCTGGGGGCGGGGCTGGGGGGCGGGGCTCCCAAAGTGGAGCTGGAGAGATGGCTTGAAAGGGCGTGGCCACGTGTGCTGATGTGACACGAGAGGAACGCCGTCAGGAAGCGTTAGCGACGCCGCGTGCTGACGAGGCGAGTGGGCGAGCAAGTGGCCCCTCCCCCTTTCTGCCTCCCCCCCCCAACTGCTGGCCAGCGAAAATGAAAATAAATAAATAAAAAAAACGCCTCGGCCCAGAGAGCTTTGCCCTTTTGGAAAACAACCTGAGAAGAGGAAGGGGGGGAAGGAAAAAAAATGGCCGGCGGACGCGAGGCAGCCCGGGTGAGCGGGGAGGGGGGCGGGGCTTATCCTCTCCTCAAGGCGAGGACGAGGCGAAGATGGGGGGAAAGTGAGAACGATAACAAAGAGCGTGTGATACTCGCGGAGTTCGGGAGGGAAGAGAGGCTCTTTTCCTAAAGTGTCAGGCGGTGCGCCAAGGGGACAAAACGCAGCGCATAAAAACACTCACCTATTTAATGTCAGCGCAAACGTGCTGTCTTTAAGTTGAAGTGGCGTGGCGACCCCAGCGGTAATTCATCAACTTGAGGGCATGACACGATAAGTTGAATGGTGCGGACACGTTTCTTACTGGATGCCTTAGAGACGTTGGACGTGGAAATAATACACAACTAAGAGGATTGGATACTTCTTTGTGTTGACATGGTGCGGACACGTTTGTTACTGGATGCCTTAGAGACTTGGACGTGGAAGTAATACACAACTAAGAGGATTGGATACTTCTTTGTGTTGACATGATGCGGACACGTTTGTTACTGGATGCCTTAGAGACGTTGGAGGTGGAAATAATACACAAATAATACACAACTAAGAGGATTGGATACTTCTTTGTGTTGACAAAAACACAATATTGTTCAATTACTTTCAATGATGCGGACACATTTCTTACTGGATGCCTTAGAGCAGGGGTCACCAAGGCGGGCACCAGGTCGCCTGTAAGGACCAGATGAGTCGCCCGCTGGCCTGTTCTAAAAATAGCTCAAATAGCAGCACTTACCAGTGAGCTGCCTCTATTTTTTAAATTGTATTTATTTACTAGCAAGCTGGTCAACATTTTTAATTCTAAGAGAGACAAAACTCAAATAGAATTTGAAAATCCAAGAACATGTTTTAAAGACTTGGTCTTCACTTGTTCAAATAAATTCTTTCATTTTTATATTTTTCAGAAAGACAATTTTAGAGAGAAAATACAACCTTAAAAATAATTTTAGGATTTTTTAACACATATACCTTTTTACCTTTTAAATTCCTTCCTCTTCTTTCCTGACAATTTAAGTGAAGTGAATTATATTTATATAGCGCTTTTCTCTAGTGACTCAAAGTGCTTTACATAGTGAAACCCAATATTTAAGTTCCATTTAAAGCAGTGTGGGTGGCACTGGGAGCAGGTGGGTAAAGTGTCTTGCCCAAGGACACAACGGCAGTGACTAAGATGGCGGAAGCGGGAATCGAACCTGCAACCCTCAAGTTGCTGGCACGGCCACTCTACCAACCGAGCTAAACCGCCCCATCAATGGTTACGTTTTTTTTTTTATTGTAAAGACTAATAAATACATTTTAATTAAATTTTTCATTTTAGTTTCTGTTTTTTCGATGAAAAATATTTGTGAAATATTTTTTCAAACTTATTATGATTAAAATAAAAAATAAAAATTCTAGCAAATCTAGAAAATCTGTAGAATCAAATTTGAATATTATTTCAAAGTATTTTGAATTTCTTTTAAAATTTTTGTTCTGGAAAATCTAGAAGAAATAATGATTTGTCTTTGTTAGAAATATAGCTTGGTCCAATTTGTTATTTATTCTAACAAAGTGCAGATTGGATTTTAACTTATTTAAAACATGTCATCAAAATTCTAAAATTAATCTTAATCAGGGAAAATCACTAATGATGTTCCATAAATTATTTTTTTATTTTTTTTTAAAACAGATTCGAATTAACTAGTTTTGCTCTTCTTTTTTTTGGTTTAATTTTACATTTTAAAGAGTTGAAATTGAGGATAAACTATGTTTCAAAATTCAATTTTCATTTTTTTTGTGTTTTCTCCTCTTTTAAACCGTTCAATTAAGTGTTTTTTTTAATCACTTATTCTCTACCAAAAAACTTCCGTAATAGGAAAAAAAATGTATGACGGAATGACAGAAATACCCATTTTTTTAGATACATAGATTTATTTATTAAAGGTAAATTCAGCAAATTTGGCTATTTCTGGCAATGTATTGAAGTGTGTATCAAACTGGTAGCCCTTGGCATGAATCAGTACCCAAGAAGTAGTTCTTGCTTTCAAAAAGGTTGCTGACCCCTGCCTTAGAGACTTTGTAGATGTAAGTAATACACAACTAGATACTTCTTTGTATTGACAAATCAATCAATCAATACATTTTTATTTATATAGCCCTAAAACACAAGTTTTTGATTGATTTTGATATTTTTCATTTTCAAACCATAACAAAATTTATAGATTTTTTATTTTTTTATTTTTATTTTTTATTTTTTTTTACTTTTAGGGCTCCGGGGGTCCATAAAGGGTCTAAGTTATTACAATGTTAAAAAACAGGTCAAATCATTATTATTATTATTTTTTTATTTAACGCTTACTATAACTCTCTGCAGTATATCAACTTCAGGTTGATATAAAGTTTAAAAAAAAGGCTTTATACCTTTTCTGTCAAAGACAATTTATTTTTTTCTTATAAAACTGAAATCTGCAGTATTTCCCCCACTGCACAAAACATTCAGAAAGCAATGTTAGATGTGAAGTAGAGCCTTAAAAAGATCAATAATGCAGGACATCATTGATTCGAATTATTATTATATAATTATTATTTTTGAGTAATCGCAGTGAAAAGATTAAAAAAATCCCATTCAAAATATTTGTGGATTTGCCCCACTCATAAAGTGATACATTTTTATTAGTTTGTTTTTACTTTTAACATTTAAGTTACGAGATCAACTTCAGATATATCTGTCATTTTTACGTTTGAACTATTATTTTGTTTGTTTTATGCTCTTTTGTCAAAGAAAACGTTGATGTTTTTGTATAGCAACCACACAATATATGCAATATTTTGCACATAAAACATTTTAAAGTGAAATATTTGAATTATTTAAAGCCATGAATGGGTCAATAATTCATTATAACATTGTTTTTTTTTTTGGAGCAATGGCAAAAAACAAAGAATAATAGAGATGGACAAACAAAAGAAAACAGCCTCCATGGCAGCTTTGTGTAAACATTGCAACTTTTTCTAGTTAGATTTCACCTCATTCCACTTTTTTAAAATGTTTTCTTTCATTTTTGCAATAGCATTTCCAGAATGTGTGGCGGGCCAGTAAATAATTAGCACTTGGACACCCTGCTTTAGACACTTTGTACACGGAAGTAATATGCAACTAAGAGGATTTGATACCTGTTTATTTTGCCGAATGCAATGTTTGACATATTGTTCAATTAAGTTGAAGGATGCGGACACATTTGTTACTGAATACTTTGTAATACTGCCTCAGAGACTTTGTGCCTGTAAGTAAGATGCAACTAGAACTTGTTAATCTTGACAAATGTAATGTTTCACACTGCAATACTGTTACGCGGGTCGAGCTTGTGTGCTATTGTGTGCTTAGCTGCTGTGTAGCTGCTCGCTCCTGGTCATTGGCATATTTGATTTTTAAATATCGATTGAGAAAGTAGGAGAAAAGTAAGACACTTGTCTCCTGGTCGACTCTCACACGGCGAGGAGTTGGGGAAGAAGACAGGCCGGCAAATTAGAGCCCGTCTTTGTTCTTAAAGGGACAGGCACACTATCGGCAAAACCCTCACCTACTCACCTATCTATTATCAACTGTCCGTAATGACTCTTGCTGTCTTTAAAATGAAGTGGAAGGTGAAATTGTTGCTTTTTGGTGACACCTAGTTTCCACAGCAATTTTTGATTGATTGATACTTTTATTAGTAGATTGCACAGTACAGTACATATTCCGTACAATTGCCCACTAAATGGTAACACCCCAATAAGTTTTTCAACTTGTTTAAGTCGGGGTCCACCTTCATCAATTCATGGTACATTCCTGGAGTTAAAGCTCATGGCACGGTAAGTTGAATGATGCGGACACGTTTGTTACTGAATACTTTCTAACACTACCTTGGAGACTTTGTGCGTGAAAGAAACAATATGTTGACAAATGTTTGACACTGCGATATCGTTCAATGATTATTACCTGTGTCTAGCTTGTGTGCTACTGTTTGCTTAGCTGCCGTGTAGCCGCTCGCTCCTAGTAGCCTACAGCCTGGCATGTTTACCTTTCGTAAAGGAAGTCGTGTGCTTATCGGGGACATTTCCATGTCAACCGGCTGCTTGTGTCGAACACGGAAGTCGATATCATGCTTTTATTTTGAAAGATTTAAGAAAAAAGGAAAGCGAGAACAACAACAACAACGTCAGCGTGTCATACTCATTGTTTCTGACTTTCCACTTGAACTCCACCTCTCACACAGCAAGGAGTTCCCAAAAAAGCCCAACCCCCTCTTAAAGGGACAGGCGCGCAATCGGCAGAACCCTCACCTATTTATTATCAACTGTCTGGAATGGACTTCTGCTGTCTTTAAGTTGAAGTGGAAGTTGTTGCTTTTTGGTGACGCCTAGTTTCCACAATAATTCATGGAGTTAAAGCCCATGGCACGGTAAGTTGAATGATGCGGACACGCTTGTTACTGAATACTTTCTAATACTGCCTTTGTGTGTGTATGTCATAATATTTTGATGTCACACATGGACTTGGACTTTACTTGTTTCTTCGACGGAGAGGATATTTAGGACGAGCCAGACGTGAATGTAAGAAGATCTTGATTTATTAACACTAACACAAACAAACTACAAAAAGGCAAACAAAAGGCGCGCACAATTGCGGAGAACAAATACTTGGCTACAAAAACAAATGACTAGAACAGAGGCTGTAAACTATAAACGTGAAACAAAAACACTTGCGCTGTGGCATGAATAACAAACCAAAAACTTACGTGGCATGGACAGAATAATAAACAGCGTGGCAAGGCATGAAATGAGATGGGTGATGTGGGTAAAGTAAGTAAAGTTGCCAGGATGAAGACAGAAACAGAATGGCTTAAATAATGACTATGATAATGATTAGCAGGTGTGAGAACTGAGGACCGGGGTGTGACTTGGAGACAAGGTGGAAACTAATGAGTTACTATGGAAACCAAGAAAACAAGGAAGTGCAAAGGCAAGAAACAAGTGTCCAAAAAACAAAACATGACCAAAACAAAACATGACAATGGACACATGTTTTTGACACTGCAATATTGTTCAATGATTATTACCTATGTCTAGCTTGTGTGCTACTCTTTGCTTAGCTGCTGTGTAGCCGCTCGCTCCTCGTAGCCTATAGCCGAGCATTTTTACTGAACATTTCCATGTCGTTTCGGACATGAAAGTCGATATCATACTTTTATTTCGAAATATTTAAGAAAGAAGGAACGTGAGAACAACAACAAGAACAACAACAACAACAGTGTGTCATAGTCCTTGTTTCGGACTTTCCACTTGAACTCTGCCTCTCACACAGCAAGGATTTACCCAAAAAAAAGGCCAGCCAATCAGAGCCCAACTCCTTCTTAAAGTGACAGGTGCACAACCAGCAAAGTATCTCACAAGCCCCGCCCCCCCGTCATGTGGGCGAGAGGTCCAAGAGGAGGAAACAAGGAAGTAGAAAGCACTTGACCCTGTGGCGGGGTCAGCCGGGTCGGCGCTTTCCCTGTGGCGTTCGCAGCGAACAAACCTGAGAGATGATGCTAACGTGCTAACGTGCTAACGTGAAGACTTTATTAGCCGCGCTAATTGACACAAACTGCGCTCGGTCCTGCAAAGTCTCACGTTTGGACCGGCGCTCTACATACGGGAGAATAAACGGCGTGACTGGCGGCGAGCGGCGCGGCCTTCACCCCCCCCCTCCCCCTCCTACTCCACCCCCCCGTTACTCCCGCTGCCCGCATAGCAAACAGGCCCCGGCGCGGAATGGCGAATGAACCTCCGGATCCATTCCAAGGACGGTAAACAAGCGCGGGGATTCTCCTCGGCTCAATTAAGCCGCTGCCCCGCGGCCCTGAGAGGCGGAGCCTATAATTAGACCAGATGTTATTGATGACCCCCTCCCCACCCCCCTCACCGGCGTTAGCATTAGCATTTTCCTCCGGCGGAGCCCGTCCACCTGATGGGAACACGGACGTGGGCCCGCCCATCAATAGCGGCGCCTCTTTGCCGGTAATTTGCAATAAGTGTCGGCGCGGCGTCTTGAGGGAGGCGGGGATCAGGCTAATTGGCTGCGTTGGGCCTCATCAGCCCGCACCTTTGACAGCCGCCAATTGCAAAAATCATTGCCGACTTGTCAATTTAAGAGGCCGTTAAAAGAGCTTCTTTTAATTTTAATTGGAACTTCCGGCCTCCTTGGCGGGGATTAAACACCGGCGGCGAGGGCGGGGCTAAGGCTCCGCCTCCTCGGGATGTGGTCACCGTCGCTATGTGAGCGGCTAAACTTCCAATTAGGAAAATAGTTTGTAGTCTTTTTTACTCTCCAATTGTTTTTTTATCTGCAGAAAATATTTTTTTGACTTGCTAGTCATGTTTTTACTCCAAGAAAATATTTTTTTTCGCTTGCGAATAGTTTTTTAATACAAAAGATGTTTTTATTTTACTTGCAAATAATTTTTTATTTAAGAAAAAAATATCTTACTTGGGAATTTTTTTAATGTAATTTTTTTATTTTTTATGTAATATTCTATTTATTTTACTTTAAAATTGTGTTTTACCTGCAGAACATAAGTTTTTAATTGCAAATATTTTACCTACAGATATCATTTTTTTCTGGCAAAAATTATTTTGTACTTGCGATTTGTTTTTTTTTAATGAAAAACATTTTTTTAACCAGCATATCGTTTTATATTTGACAAAAAATACAGTTCTACTTGGAATTTTATATTTTTACTCTTTGACTTACAAAGCGTTTTTTTACTTGCAGAAAATAGTTTGTTGTCCTTTTCTACTCGTCATCAGTTTTTTTACCTGCAGAAAATATTTTTTTTACTTGCTCCTCATTTTTTTACTCGAAAAAAATCTCTTTTTTCCGCTTGCAAATCGTTTTTAGATTTAAAAATGATTTTCTTTTACTTGCAAAAAAAATATTAACAAAAACATTTATATTTTACTTGAGAATAGTTTTTTAATAAAAATAAAAATAAAAGTTTTTACTTTCAAATCTTTTTTAATTGGGAATTGTTGTTTTTGTTACAGTTGTTTTTTTACCTACAGATATATGTATATATTTTTACCTGCAGTTTTTTTTAACTTGCAAGTCGTTTTCATCTGCAGAAAATAGTTTTTTGTCTTTTTTACTTGCCATTGGTTTTTATTTCCTACAGAAAATGCCG
>NC_084636.1:36392271-36402271 GCF_033978795.1 Nerophis ophidion | reverse complement strand
TGTCAAAACAACGTCACAACCCGACATTGATTAAACGTTGTATTTGTGTTGTAGAATATAGGTTAGGAAAATTACCAAATTTCAATGTCAAAACAACGTCACAACCCGACATTGATTAAACGTTGTATTTGTGTTGTAGAATATAGGTTAGGAAAATTACCAAATTTCAATGTCAAAACAACGTCACAACCCATCATTGATTAAACGTTGTATTTGTGTTGTAGAATATAGGTTAGGAAAATTACCAAATTTCAATGTCAAATCAATGTCACAACCTAACATTGATTAAACGTTGTATATTTGTTGCAGAATATCGGTTGGGAAAATAACCAAATTTCAATGTCAAATCAATGTCACAACCCAACATTGATTAAAGGTTTTATTTGTGTTGTAGAATATTGGTTGGGAAAATGACCATATTTCAATGTCAAATCAGCGTCACAACCCGACATTGAATAAACGTTGTTAAAAAGCATGTTGTTTTAATATTATGTTTGAGTTGAAGAATATTGGTTGGGAAATGACCAAATTTCAATGTCAAATCAACGTCACAACCCGACATTGATTAAACGTTGTATTTGTGTTGAAGAATATTGGTCGGGAAAATTACCAAATTTCAATGTCAAATCAACGTCACAACCTGACATTAAATTAACGTCAGAACCCAACATTGATTAAACGTTATATTTGTGTTGTAGAATACTGGTCGGGAAAATGACCAAATTTCAATGTCAAAACAACGTCACAACCCATCATTGATTAAACGTTGTATTTGTGTTGAAGAATATTGGTTAGGAAAATAACCAAATTTCAATGTCAAATCAATGTCACAACCCAACATTGATTAAAGGTTTTATTTGTGTTGTAGAATATTGGTTGGGAAATGACCATATTTCAATGTCAAATCAACGTCACTACACGACATTGAATAAACGTTGTTAAAAAGCATGTTGTTTTAATATTATGTTTGAGTTGTAGAATATTGGTTGGGAAATGACCATATTTCAATGTCAAATCAACGTCACAACCTGACATTAAATTAACGTCAGAACACAACATTGATTTAGCGTTATATTTGTGTTGTAGAATACTGGTCGGGAAAATGACCAAATTTCAATGTCAAATCAATGTCACAACCTGAAATTAAATTAACGTCAGAACACAACATTGATTAAACGTTATATTTGTGTTGTAGAATACTGGTCGGGAAAATGACCAAATTTCAATGTCAAAACAACATCACAACCCATCATTGATTAACGTTGTATTTTTATTGTAGAATATCGGTTGGGAAAATGACCACATTTCAATGTCAAATCAACGTCACAAGCTAACATTGATTAAACATTGTATTTGTGTTGTACAATATTGGTTGGGAAATGACCACATTTCAATGTCAAATCAACGTCAAAAGGTGACATTGATAAAAGGTGGTCAACAAGCATGTTTCTGATCGTGCCAACGTCAGGACCTCATTGAAGAAGTTGTCAACGTTGTTTCGATGCCTTGTGCCTGCTGGCTTAATCACAGGAAGTCACATTTCAAATTAAAGTACATTTTCTTTCCCTAAATTGGGCGGTAGAAAATACGACTAAGTATGGATTTGTATCGGTATAAAACTGTGGGGATGCTAATGCTAACGCTAAGCCGGGCTGTTACAAATTCATGTTGCAATATGAAGCAAGGAGTCGGGGGCCCCGCTTTGATGCCGAGGCGCAACATTTATATGCGGTTAGAGCTCGTTAGTGTAATTTGATATTTTGGAGTGGATGGCTGGAGGCGGGATTACAGCAGCAGCCTGTTTGGGAATGTTAATGTCCGCCTTTGAAACTAATGCGTGTATTTATTGATTTCTGCGCCGCTAAGTCTATCCTCCTTAAGTTGTCATGCTGCGCGGCGTGGGGGGGGTCGGGGGGGGGCTGGTAGCAGGAATGCCAGCAGTTGGCGAGGGCGCGTGTTGGACTCTCAGTGAGTGACGTCCTGTAAGACAGATGAAGTGTGCGAGGACAAGGATTAGGGCGCTAACAGCTGCGCCCCGCCGTCCCCCGACTGAGAAGAATCCCAAGTATTATCACCTCCATCATTAAAGAAGGACTTCAATCAATTCCTCCCCGGATAACACGCCGCCAGCTGGACCCCCTGCGTGAGAACTTGACTTAATTGGCCAATAAGCGGCAGGGAAGGACGGACGCTATTTGATCAAATTGCGGCGGAGGGGATTTACACTACTCGTTAAGGAGGGGGGGGGGGCCAAGGGGGGCGGGGGGAGTCCGTGTGTTCGCGGCTGAGTGCGAGGCCGGTGAAAAATGGCGGCGCATGAGCGCGGCATCCAGGTCAGGAAATGTGCTCGTTCATCACAACTCTGCACGCTGCAAACTTATTGGCCCTCCTTAGGCCACGCCTCCTTAGGGCCGCTCCCGGGGAAACATGGCGTCGCTGGGCGGAAGCACTGGACTGAGGTCGAATTCCTTCGCCTTTTTTTTAACACTCAATAAACGTTTGGGAACTGAGGAAAATTAATTGTTGAAGCTTTGAAAGTGGAATTCTTTCCCATTCTTGTTTTATGTAGAGCTTCAGTCCTTCAACAGTCCGGGGTCTCCGCTGTCCTATTTTACGCTTCACACATTTTCCATGGGAGACAGGTCTGGACTGCAGGCGGGCCAGGAAAGTACCCACACTCTTTTACTACAAAGCCACGCTGTTGTAACACGTGGCTTGGCATTGTCTTGCTGAAATAAGCAGGGGCGTCCATGATAACGTTGCTTGGATGACAACCTATGTTGCTCCAAAAGCTGTATGTACCTTTCAGCATTAATGGTGCCTTCACAGATGTGTAAGTTACCCATGCCTTGGGCACTAATACACCCCCATACCATCACACATGTGTAAGTTACCCATGCCTTGGGCACTAATACACCCCCATACCATCACACATGCTGGCTTTTACACTTTGCGCTAAAACAATTTTGATGGTTATTTTCCTCTTTGTTCTGAAGGACACCACTTCCACAGTTTCCAAATATAATTAGAAATGTGGACTCGTCAGACCACAGAACACTTTTCCACTTTGCATCAGTCCATCTTAGATGAGCTCGGGCTCAGTGAAGCCGGCGGAGTTCCTGGGTGTTGTTGATAAATGGGTTTTGCTTTGCATAGTAGAGTTTTAACTTGCACTTACAGATGTAGCGACCAACTGTAGTTACTGACAGTGGTTTTATGAAGTGTTCCTGAGCCCATGTGGTGATATCCTTTACACACTGATGTCGGTTTTTGATGCAGTACCGCCTGAGGGATCAAAGGTCCATAATATAATCACTTAAGTGCAGTGATTTCTCTAGAGTCTTTGAACCTTTTGATGATTTTACGGACCGTAGATGGTGAAATCCTTAAATTCCTTGCAATAGCTCGTTGAGAAATGTTGTTCTAAAACTGTTCGACAATTTGCTTACAAAGTGGTGACTCTCACCCCATCTTTGTTTGTGAATTACTTAGCATTTCATGGAAGCTGCTTTTATAGCCAATCATGGCACCCACCTGTTCCCAATTAGCCTGCACACCTGTGGGATGTTCCATATAAGTGTTTGATGAGCATTTCTCCACTTTATTAGTATTTATTGCCACCTTTCCCAACTTCTTTGTCACGTTTTGCTGGCATCAAATTCTAAAGTTAATGATTATTTGAAAAAAAAAAAAAAGTTTATGAGTTTGAACATGAAATATGTTGTCTTTCTAGCATATTCAACTGAATATGGCTTGAAAAGGATTTGCAAATCATTGTATTCTGTTTATATTTACATCTAACACCATTTCCCAACTCATATGGAAACAGGGTTTGTACTACACCTTCTTACCTGTGTGTGCTAACATGTGGCATGGCTTACCTTTCATGCCTTTTCTGGTGCACTTCCCTGCTGCACTATTTTTGCTTTTGTCATTAGATACATCAGAAGGGTCCTAACTTTTTGACTTGGGGGCCACATTAGACTAAAACACATCTGGTCGAGGGCCAAAAGCATGTGAATTAAGTATACGTATATATGTACAATTTCCCAACTCACATGGAAAGGTGATATATATATATATATATATATATATATATATATATATATATATATATATATATATATATATATATAATCTGCCTACTAACTTCACCCCCAAAATCCTCCACACCACACCAGGCTAACCTCCTCCAACCTCCGAGGACAAAGCTTTAAACTCCGGTAGACCGGGCTTTCTGCTCCGCTGCTCCCAGTCGGCGGAACGATCTCCCTGATCACCTGAGGGTACCACAGACTGTGGATGCTTTTAAAAAAGGCTTAAAAACCCTTCTTTTTAAAAAAACCCTTCTTTTTAAAATAGGCTTTTTTTTTTAAATATATATATGTGTGCTAGTTCTCGTTATTAGGCTGTTGTAGTTTTTAATTTGTATTTAATCTTTATTTTACTTGTTGGGGGCAGCTATTTGTGGTGGTAGTATTGTTTTCTGTGTTTTAAATGCACTGTAGCACTTAGAGGTTGGTTGCTCAATGTAAAGTGCTCTTACAAATAAAATCTATTATCATTATCATTATTATTACTGAGATGAAACCAGCAAATGCTCTAATTGCTACAAAAACGATGATTATTCCCGCTTTAGATGCATGTTTCCGCCGATTATTCAAATGTTTCGTCAGCGTCCAGACGTAGCGACTGAGCGCGCTCCAGTGAGCAGACGCTAACAGGAATGTAAATGAGCAGAAAATGCCAAGGTTTGCCTTTGCTGGGAGGCACGGTGGGGATCTAGTCATCGCTGGGTCGCTGGCAGTCCTCCTCGGGAAGGTGGCAAGGTGGCAAGGTGGCAAGGTGGCAAGGTTCACCTTTTCCAGGACGCCGGGCTAACCGGACGCTAATTAGCGGCGGTGCCCTGCAGGAGTGTGAAAGTTGGGGATGGAGTTGCGATGTCTGGGATGCACGAGAATGTGAGATGTGATGTTAGTGAACGAGCTGTGTGTTTGGAACGACTCTTTTGGGTGGACCTTCAGAACCGATGCCCAGTTGTTCCCAATTTAGCATATTTAGCATTTGGCCGCTCTGCACATGTATGACTGGCAACTACAACATCCATCAGAGTTGTTGTTTTTATATATATATATATATATATATATATACATATGAAATTAATGTATGAAAAAAATGTATTAAATATCTTTACTTGTACATATCTAAAATTAATATTGCAATTATCAATATATAATAAACAGTATTAATGAATAAATAAGATATTTTATATCATATTTGTACATATAAAAACATAGTAATATACACGCAGTGGTGGTCAAAAGTGTACGTACACGTGTAAAGAAGATGATGTCATGGCTGTCTTGACTTTCCAATCATTTCTACAAGTCTTATTTTTGTGTGATGTAGTGACTGGAGCACATACTTGTTGCTCACAAAAAACATTCATGAAGTTTGTGACACGATGGCGAGGCATAATGGATGCGTGTTGCTACCCCAGGGATGCAAGAGGACCAGGACAGGCAGGAGTTGCAGGTAAGATTAGATTTAATACAAAAACAAAAATAATACTGGTACAAAATGCAAAGAAAAGGCGTGCCGAATGCACGGAGAGCTATGCTAATAATTAGCAACGAGAGCAGAGTACAGGAATAGAGGTGCAGAGCGCACGCAAAGCTAAGGCGAGACTTAGCAATAGTGATTACAAAAATAAGAACCAACGTGCGTGTTGCAAGTAGCAAACAAAACAGCCAGGAGGAACTAAGGTAGCAGGTGGTCTTAAATACAACACAAATAATTCAAAACAGGTGTGCGTAATGAGTCCGTGCAGGAGGCATACTTAGGTTGCCATGGTGACAATACAAAACAAGGAAGTGCGCTAACAAACGGGATCGGTAGAGTCCAAAACATGATCAAAACATAGTAGGACAATACAAAAAGACAAACATGCTAGAGATGTGTGATCCGGAAGCCGGATCACAACATTACCCCCCCCTTAAGGGGCAGATCCCAGATGCCCCCAAAAAACTGCAATAAAGAGAACCCCCTCCCAAAACCAGAAAGTTCACAAACGAAGGGAGGGCGGAAGGAGTCCACGGTGGAGGGTCGCCAGATCGCATGTCCCCGAATCCACCGAGGACACATCATGTGGCGGCGGCGGGTGGAACGCTGCTGCCGAAAAAGTTTTGGCGGGCGACCTCGAAAAGGCCACATTAGTGGCCGCCTCGCAGGATGAGGTGCCCGGCGAGGCGGACGACCCGGGCACGGCCACATCCGTGGCCGACATGGAGGAGGGAGTATCTGGCGAGGAGGATGACCTCGCAGAGGCCACGCCCGTGGTCGACGTGGTGGACGACGCCTCAGCACCGAAATCCCAGCAGGCTTGGAAGCAGCAGACGAGGGTGCGGGGACTGCAGCCAAAGCAGGCCCGAGTGCAGCTGGCGAGGATGATGCGGGTGCTGCAGCCGCAGGAGTCGTCGGAGGCGGCCTGGGAGCCGCAGGAGTCGTCGGAGGCGGCCTGGGAGCCGCAGGAGTCGTCGGAGGCGGCCTGGGAGCCGCAGGAGTCGTCGGAGGCGGCCTGGGAGCCGCAGGAGTCGTCGGTGGTGCTGGTGTGGGCTCCAGCCCCGTCGTCGACGCTGGTGTGGGCTCCAGCCCCGTCGTCGACGCTGGTGTGGGCTCCAGCCCCGTCGTCGACGCTGGTGTGGGCTCCAGCCCCGTCGTCGGCGCTGGTGTGGGCTCCAGCCCCGTCGTCGGCGCTGGTGTGGGCTCCAGCCCCGTCGTCGGCGGTGCTTGGCGGCACGGAGCTGGCACCGGTGCTTGGCGGCACGGAGCTGGCACCGGTACCTGTCGTGGTGCTGGTACCGGAGTGGGCTCCAGACTGGGAGTTTGTGCTGGTGTGAGAACCAGACTGGGAGTTTGTGCTGGTGTGAGAACCAGACTGGGAGTTTGTGCTGGTGTGAGAACCAGACTGGGAGTTTGTGCTGGTGTGAGAACCAGACTGGGAGTTTGTGCTGGTGTGAGAACCAGACTGGGAGCTGGTGTGAGAACCAGACTGGGAGCTGGTGTGAGAACCAGACTGGGAGCTGGTGTGAGAACCAGACTGGGAGCTGGTGTGAGAACCAGACTGGGAGCTGGTGTGAGAACCAGACTGGGAGCTGGTGTGAGAACCAGACTGGGAGCAGGTGTCGGCTTCAGCCGAGGAGCAGGTGTCGGCTTCAGCCGAGGAGCAGGTGTCGGCTTCAGCCGAGGAGCAGGTGTCGGCTTCAGCCGAGGAGCAGGTGTCGGCTTCAGCCGAGGAGCAGGTGTCGGCTTCAGCCGAGGAGCAGGTGTCGGCGTCAGCCGAGGAGCAGGAGTCGGCGTCAGCCGAGGAGCAGGTGTCGGCGTCAGCCGAGGAGCACTAAGAGACTGGCAGAGAGGAGGACTAGGACTACTATGAGGATTTAGACTAACACTAGGACTTGGGCAAGGACTTGTGTGAGGACCAGTACTTACAATCAAACTAGTGCTTTTATAAGGACTTGGGCAAGGACCAGGACTTACAGTGACACTGGGGCTCGGACAAGAATTTTGGCAAGGACTAGGGTTACTGTGAGGACTAAGACCACGAGGGGAATTAGGACAAGGACTACGATCAAGACTACACGAAGGTACGTAATTGGGACCGGGACTTGGACTACCATTAAGAGAATGACTTGAACAAGGACTTGGGCTAGGACTCGGACTACGACTCAGTCTACGAGTTGATCTACAATGTTGGCCAGAAGTCGAACCAGGACTGGGACTAGGCTTGAACACCGGTGGTGGAGGGCGCACTGGAGGTAGTGGACTAGCGAGTCGAAAAGTCGGTGGAGGAGGTCTAGGTGGCCTTAGTGGCTTGACCGGGGGAAACACAGGTGGAGGAGGTCTACTAGGAGGAGCTAAGCGGAATATCGGTGGAGGTGGCCTCATAGGAGGCTGCGGTTTGACAGTTAGCATCTGAGCTACTTCCCCACCAAAGCTATAGGCCTTAGCCCCTCCCTCCAGACGGGGATCCCAGACCCGTTCCCTATGGTCAGGGACTGACCTTAAGGGAGGGTGGTGTGAGGTTTGGAGGTGGGCAGACTCCTCCCCTTTAAGTTGACCAACATGTCCTTTTGAAAAAGGAGAAAAAAACCCAGACTTGGGCGGGGAACGGGGCTTAAGAGGTGGAGGAAGAAAAGTAGGTAGCTCATGTTGCCTTAGTTTGCATCTAGAAATAACATCTGTATAGAACTTAGTTGTGTCTATAGAGTCCAAAAAATCATAGTCAATATTTGAAACAGGTTGAGAATAAGACTCAACAATATAAAAATCCTCAGAAAAAATATCATCGACAGGGGGTGGTATTGAGTCACCAGGGGGCGTTGACGAAATGACGTCACCGTGATGGACCGGTGGGCCGGAGGTATGCCCTGGCCTTACAGCCCAGTCGGAAGAGTGGTTGGAATATGGAGAAAAAACAAAACTTCCAAACCTCAGGGAAGAGTACTGGGCTGTTGTCTGCGCGCTGCTGTCCGGGGAAAAAGTCTTCGCGGCTTGGCGAAGGGAAGACTTTTGGTGGTCCACTGCGAGGCGGCGTTGTGCTGGCTGTTTTCTGACACGATGGCGAGGCATAATGGATGCGTGTTGCTACCCCAGGGATGCAAGAGGACCAGGACAGGCAGGAGTTGCAGGTAAGATTAGATTTAATACAAAAACAAAAATAATACTGGTACAAAATGCAAAGAAAAGGCGTGCCGAATGCACGGAGAGCTATGCTAATAATTAGCAACGAGAGCAGAGTACAGGAATAGAGGTGCAGAGCGCACGCAAAGCTAAGGCGAGACTTAGCAATAGTGATTACAAAAATAAGAACCAACGTGCGTGTTGCAAGTAGCAAACAAAACAGCCAGGAGGAACTAAGGTAGCAGGTGGTCTTAAATACAACACAAATAATTCAAAACAGGTGTGCGTAATGAGTCCGTGCAGGAGGCATACTTAGGTTGCCATGGTGACAATACAAAACAAGGAAGTGCGCTAACAAACGGGATCGGTAGAGTCCAAAACATGATCAAAACATAGTAGGACAATACAAAAAGACAAACATGCTAGAGATGTGTGATCCGGAAGCCGGATCACAACAGTTTGCTTCTTTTATGAATTTATTATGTCTCTACTGAAAATGTGAGCAATCAAAAGTATACGTACAGCAATGTTTATATTTGCTTCCATGTCCCTTGGCAAGTTTACCTGCAATAAGGCGCTTTTGTTAGTCATCCACAAGCTTCTGCTTATATTTTTCACCACAAAATTGCTGCAGTTTAGCTAAATGTGTTGCTTTTCTGACATGGACTTGTTTCTTCAGCATTGTCCACACCTTTAAGTCAGGACTTTGGGAAGGCCATTCTAAAATCTTCGTTGTAGCCTGATTTAGCCTTTTCTTTACCATTTTTGAAGTGTGTTTGGGGTCATTGTCCTGTCGGAACACCCAAACTGCGCCCAAGACCCAACCTCCCCCCTGATGATTTTTGCTTGTCCTGAACAATTTGGAGCTAATCCTCCTTTTTCATTGTCCCATTTAAGGCAGAAGTTCCATTGGCAGCAAAACAGAGCATAATACTACCACCACCATGCTTGGCGGTAGGTTTGGTGTTCCTGGGATTAAAGGCCTCACCTTTTCTCCTCTAAACATATTGCTGTGTGTGTGTGTGTGTGTGTGTGTGTGTGTGTGTGTGTGTGTGTGTGTGTGTGTGTGTGTGTGTGTGTGTGTGTGTGTGTGTGTGTGTGTGTGTGTGTGTGTGTGTTGTTGTATTTTTCTCCCCTTCTTGAGACAGGAGGAAGGAAAAGTATCTTCCATATGAGGAGGTGTGAACAAGTGATGACATAAATCTTGGTCCCAATAACATTCCATCTAGTAGACAATGTCTCAATAGCGCCCCTGCTGGTGACATATATCAAAATGAGGGTGGTCCCAAAAAGGAGGGATTTTTCAAATTGACTGTCA
>NC_084636.1:36364771-36384771 GCF_033978795.1 Nerophis ophidion | reverse complement strand
CCCGTATCCTTCTTGGCCTCCTCCCGTATCCTTCTTGGCCTCCTCCCGTATCCTTCATGGCCTCCTCCCGTATCCTTCATGGCCTCCTCCCGTATCCTTCATGGCCTCCTCCCGTATCCTTCATGGCCTCCTCCCGTATCCTTCTTGGCCTCCTCCTGTATCCTTCTTGGCCTCCTCCTGTATCCTTCATGGCCTCCTCCTGTATCCTTCATGGCCTCCTCCTGTATCCTTCTTGGCCTCCTCCTGTATCCTTCTTGGCCTCCTCCTGTATCCTTCATGGCCTCCTCCTGTATCCTTCTTGGCCTCCTCCTGTATCCTTCTTGGCCTCCTCCTGTATCCTTCATGGCCTCCTCCTGTATCCTTCTTGGCCTCCTCCTGTATCCTTTTTGGCCTCCTCCTGTATCCTTCTTGGCCTCCTCCTGTATCCTTCTTGGCCTCCTCCTGTATCCTTTTTGGCCTCCTGCATCCTTCATGGCCTCCTCCTGTATCCTTCTTGGCCTCCTCCTGCATCCTTCTTGGCCTCCTCCTGTATCCTTCTTGGCCTCCTCCTGTATCCTTCATGGCCTCCTCCTGTATCCTTCTTGGCCTCCTCCTGTATCCTTCATGGCCTCCTCCTGTATCCTTCATGGCCTCCTCCCGTATCCTTCTTGGCCTCCTCCCGTATCCTTCTTGGCCTCCTCCCGTATCCTTCTTGGCCTCCTCCCGTATCCTTCTTGGCCTCCTCCCGTATCCTTCTTGGCCTCCTCCCGTATCCTTCTTGGCCTCCTCCCGTATCCTTCTTGGCCTCCTCCCGTATCCTTCTTGGCCTCCTCCCGTATCCTTCATGGCCTCCTCCCGTATCCTTCATGGCCTCCTCCCGTATCCTTCATGGCCTCCTCCCGTATCCTTCATGGCCTCCTCCCGTATCCTTCATGGCCTCCTCCTGTATCCTTCTTGGCCTCCTCCTGTATCCTTCTTGGCCTCCTCCTGTATCCTTCATGGCCTCCTCCTGTATCCTTCATGGCCTCCTCCTGTATCCTTCTTGGCCTCCTCCCGTATCCTTCTTGGCCTCCTCCCGTATCCTTCTTGGCCTCCTCCCGTATCCTTCTTGGCCTCCTCCCGTATCCTTCATGGCCTCCTCCCGTATCCTTCATGGCCTCCTCCCGTATCCTTCATGGCCTCCTCCCGTATCCTTCATGGCCTCCTCCCGTATCCTTCATGGCCTCCTCCTGTATCCTTCTTGGCCTCCTCCTGTATCCTTCTTGGCCTCCTCCTGTATCCTTCTTGGCCTCCTCCTGTATCCTTCTTGGCCTCCTCCTGTATCCTTCTTGGCCTCCTCCTGTATCCTTCTTGGCCTCCCGTATCACAACATTCTCTGCACACCACCCCTCGTAACTGGGAGAAAAAAATATAAATATATCTTTTTTTGTTTTGTTTTTAAATATTCAGACATCAAACAAAAGTCCAACAAAGGCCCTTTTTTTTTTACACTGCAGCAAACTTTGGTGCTGGAGCAGATTCAGTTGTTCCTTTGTATCAATTGAAGCATCGCCACTGTATCATGATACTACACACAAGTATTGCAGTACTCTATGTAGGGGCGGGTACCTTTTCACATTTGAGTCAATACGGGTATAATTATTGGTACTTTTTTGTCATGAAATCTTATTTGTGTAACATTTATAACAACTTTGCAGTCCACTTGTGTCTTACACCTTTGAGTCTCATTTGCAAGTTTTATAAATTAGAACTTGCATGTAGTCGCAAAACCAAGACACTAGATGGTCATAAAGTAGTCTTTGCCATTAAGTTGAATGGAAAGGTAATTTGTTGCCGTCACACTTAAAAAGTACTTTAAAATTAGTTTCCAGTATAATACGTCCAAGTACAGACATGCAAAAAGACTGATGGGTCGCCACCCAAGCCTTGAACAAATATTTACAATGCAAACTAAAGTTGAGACCTGCAATGGAGTGGCATCATACCGTGGGATGAAGTGGTGAAGGTGTGGTTATGGGGGAGTGTGTGTGCGTAGTAGTAGTAGTAGTAGTTGTCCATGGGTGTGTGTTCTGTCCATAAGCCTCGTGGGACAGAGTGAACTTCCCAGGTGTGTTTTAAAGAAGGGGAAAAGGATTCTAGAACGTCTTTCGCTCAAATGAGGAAGGAGAATTAATTATTGTGGTTCCGCTGCTTTGTCTGTTCTGGCTCCTAAATTGATCACAGTTTTGCCTTGCAGAGCGGAAAGCTTCTCCGAGATGTTATCCAACGTGCGTTTCAACTCAGAAATGGCCCAAAAGTCTGAGTGCCCCCGCTCTGCCCCGCCCCTCCATCAGGAAGGGCGGTCCCTGGGCTCCTTGAATGACTGCAATCATCTTCCAGAGCAGCGGCCGGTCAAATGGCGCAGGTTTCAAACAGAAACATCTTCAATGGTGAGAATCTTTTTGTTGAGTCCTACAAAGCATTCATAGTGTAAGTATTGTACTTATTACACACCAGCATTCATAGCGTAAGTATTGTAGTTATTACACACCAGCATTCATAGCGTAAGTATTGTACTTATTACACACCAGCATTCATAACGTAAGTATTGTAGTTATTACACACCAGCATTCATAGCGTAAGTATTGTACTTATTACACACCAGCATTCATAACGTAAGTATTGTAGTTATTACACACCAGCTCTTTGGTCCTAACATGCATCCCAGTTTCAGCTTTTTACTAACATTTGGAGGCGTTGAAGTCGCCATGTAAAATTGCTAATGCTAATCAGTAGCATGCATATGCAATATCCAATGTAAATTAGCCTCCAGCTAGTGCGTTTTGAAAAAGAAATGCTTGCTTTGTTGGCAAGTAAACATTACTTAGAGGCAGTTTGCTTTCAATATCTGTTTGCTGGCTAACTTCTTAAAGCACGTCACACAAATCTTTTTATTCTTTTTGTTTTTATTTCAGCTTGTTCAACTGCTGATGGAGGCATCGGTCACATTTGTCAATATAAACAAGTAGCAAATAATTATAGATGCATATTACTTACACATACTAAGTTTCCCAGACAGTATTAGAATGTACTCGGTAACAAATGTGTCCGCATTTTCAACTTAACTGAACATTGCAGTGTAAAGCAGCACATTTGTCAATATAAACAAGTGTCAAATATCCATAGTTGCATATTACTTACACGTACAAAGTCTCCAAGGCAGTATTAGAAAGTGTCCAGTAACAAATGTGTCCGCGTCATTCAACTTAACTGAACAACATTGCAGTGCAAAATAGCACATCTGTCAATATAAACAAGTATTAAAGAATTATAGTTGCATATTGCTTACACGTACAAAGTCTCCAAGGCTGAAGTGTGTTAGAAAGTATCCAGTAACAAACGTGTCCGCATCATTCAACTTAATTGAACAACATTGCAGTGTGAAACAACAATTTGTCAATATAAACAAGTATCAAATATCCATAGTTGCTTACGACTTACATATACAAAGTCTCCAGGGCAGTATTAGAAAGTATCCAGTAACAAACGTGTCCGCGTCATTCAACTTAATTGAACAACATTGCAGTGTGAAACAACAATTTGTCAATATAAACAAGTATCAAATATCCATAGTTGCTTACGACTTACACATACAAAGTCTCCAGGGCAGTATTAGAAAGTATCCAGTAACAAACGTGTCCGCATCATTCAACTTAATTGAATGATAATGCGGTGTAAAACAGCACATTTGTCGATATAAACAAGTATCAAATATTTATAGTTGCATAACACTAACATGTACAAAGTCTCCAAAGCAGTATTAGAAAGTATTCAGTAACAAACGTGTCCGCGTCATTCAACTGACACAACATTGCAGTGTAAAACAGCACATTTGTCAACATAAACAACTGTCAAATAATTATAGTTGCATATTACTTACACATACAAAGTTTCCAAGGCAGTATTAGAAAATATCCAGTAACAAACGTGTCCGCGTCATTCAACTTAATTCAACAACATTGCAATGTAAAACAGCACTTATTTCAATATAAACAAGTATCAAATATTCATAGTTGCATATTACTTACATATAAATAGTCTCCAAGGCAGAAGTGTGCTAGAAAATATCCAGTAACCAATGTGTCCGCATCATTCAACTTAATTGAACAACATTACGGTGTAAAACAGCACATCTGTCAATATAAACAAGTGTCAAATATTTATAGTTGCATATTACTTACATGTACAAAGTCTCCAGGGCAGTATTAGAAAGTATTCAGTAACAAACGTGTCTGCATCATTCAACTTAATTGAATGATAATGCGGTGTAAAACATCACATTTGTCAATATAAACAAGTGTTGAACAATTATAGTTGCATATTACTTACTTAGACTTAGACACACTTTAATGATCCATAAGGGAAATTGTTCCACGCACAAAGTCTCTAAGGCAGTATTAGAAAGTATCCAGTAACAAACGTGTCTGCATCATTCAACTTAATTGAATGATAATGCGGTGTAAAACAGCACATTTGTCAATATAAACAAGTATCAATTATAGTTGCATATTACTCACACATACAAAGTTTCCAAGGCAGTATTAGAAAATATCCAGTAACAAACGTGTCCGCGTCATTCAACTTAATTCAACAACATTGCAGTGTAAAACAGCACTTATTTCAATATAAACAAGTATCAAATATCCATAGTTGCATATTACTTACATATAAATAGTCTCCAAGGCAGAAGTGTGTTAGAAAATATCCTGTAACCAACGTGTCCGCATCATTCAACTTAATTGAACAACATTACGGTGTAAAACAGCACATTTGTCAATACAAACAAGTGTCAAATATTTATAGTTGCATAACACTAACATGTACAAAGTCTCCAAAGCAGTATTAGAAAGTATTCAGTAACAAACGTGTCCGCGTCATTCAACTTACACAACATTGCAGTGGAAAACAGCACATTTGTCAACATAAACAACTGCCAAATAATTATAGTTGCATATTACTTAGTCTCCAAGGCAGTATTAGAAAGTATCCAGTAACAAACGTGTCTGCATCATTCAACTTAATTGAATGATAATGCGGTGTAAAACTGCACATTTGTCAATATAAACAAGTGTTGAACAATTATAGCTGCATGCTACTTACTTAGACTTAGACACATTTTAATGATCCATAAGGGAAATTGTTCCACACACAAAGTCTTTAAGCCAGTATTATAAAGTATCCAGTAACAAACGTGTCTGCATCATTCAACTTAATTGAATGATAATGCGGTGTAAAACAGCACATTTGTCAATATAAAGAAGTATCAATTATAGTTGCATATTACTTACACATACAAAGTTTCCAAGGCAGTATTAGAAAGTGTCCAGTAACAAACGTGTCCGCATCATTCAACTTAATTCAACAACATTGTGTCAGCCTTTCCCCTGACAGTTGGTTTATGTTTTAGTTTTTTCCTCTACATGTGTCTGTTTCCTCTGTGTTCAGTATTTCCTGTCCTTAGTTCCTGTCTAGTGCTTTTATTTTGTCAGCTTCCTGTCTTGTTCCCTGAGTGCAGTGTTCTTCCTCAGCTGCAGCTGATTGGCACCTGGCCACACCTGTTGCCAATCAGCCCGCTCCTATTTGTACTTGCTGTGTCTTGTGTCAGTTGCTGGATCATTGTGTTGTCATTTGTATTGTCGTTGCCACATGTCGCTCTTGTTGTGTCGTTTTGTTACAGCTACTTCCTGTCGTGCTACATTTTGTCCTGGTCGTCGTAGCGGTAAGCTGTTTCTGTTAGCATTAGCCATTTCCAGTTTTTCCTGTTTGCTACCCGCTAGCTTCCACGCTTTTTTGTTTCTTGCTAGCTTCTATGCTAAAGACCCTTAGTTTGTTATTCCGCCCACGTGCGCGCTTTTTGTTTGTACCCTTTTGGTTTTGTTTTTGTCTTAGTATTTAATTGAATCATGTTTACTTACCACATGCCCGCCTCCTTCTCCGCATCTTGGGGTTCGACATCAAATAACTGTGACACATTGCAGTGTATAACAGCACTTATTTCAATATAGACACGTATCAAATTTTCATAGTTGCATATTACTTACACGTACATAGTCTCCAAGGGAGAAGCGCGCTAGAAAATATCCAGTAACAAACGTGTCCGCATCATTCAACTTACCGTATTTCCTTGAATAGTGTGCGCCTGCCTTGAATTAATGCCGGATCAAACTCGCTTCGCGAAATAATTAGCGCGTGCTTAGTATTATCCGCCTTGTCAAACTTGTGACGTCATGAGTGACACTTCCTCTGTCGTCATTTTCAAAATGGAGAAAGCTGATTTCAATACCGGTCATTTGAAATCGCATAAAGGGAAGAAGATTAAGAGCTATTCAGTAGGATTTAAGGTCCAAGCTTACATCACACTCAAAGTTTTACTGCATACCTTTGGTAAGTGCCGGAGTGAGAAGAGGTTTTAAAAAAAATAGCGCATGCTTACTTTTACCGCATGCCTTTGGTAAGCGCAGGACTGACAATAGGTTTTAAATTAATTAGCGACCCGGCGGCAATTCAAGGAGATATGGTATTTGAACAACTTTGCGGTGTAAAACAGCACACTTGTCAATATAAAGAAGTACCAAATAATTCTAGTTGCATATTACTTACACATTCCAAGTTTCCCAGGTAGTATGAGAATGTACGCAGTAACAAACGTGTCCACGTCATTCAACTTACTTGAACAACATTGCAGTGTCAGACAGCACACGTCGCAATATAAACAAGTACCAAATAATCAAAGATGCATATTACTTACATGTCCAAAGTCTGGAAGGCAGAAGTGGGTTAGAAAGTGTCCAGTAACAAACGTGTCCGCGTCATTCTGCCAAACAGATAAAAATGTCCACTGCATGTCAACTTAAACACAGCATAGTTCCATTCCAGATGGTTGATAATAAACAGGTTACCTTTTCAAACATTCCACACTACAAAATCATACAACGACGAATGATATCGTAGCGGATCGTTGTCAGTATTGGCCAGTACTCTATTTGTATTGCAGTTAGTAAAGTTGGGAAAGTTTCCTCCAAGTGAAAGCAGAACAGGATTGGTTCTGAAAGGAAAGGGGAGGGGCCGTACTCCACTGGAAACTGTGCGATAAAGAGGGGGGGGGGGGGTTCCTGCCGCTCTCCAGACGGTGTAGGCGGAGGTCAAAGGTCAGTGTCGCTGCGTAGCCACTTCTGCAAACAGCTCATTAGCGAGTCGGCGCTGCGGCCGTAGACGACCCCCGGGGGAGCAGGGGTCACACTCGCTACCTGCTCCGCTTGTTTAGGGGCTCCTCAGGGACCCCCCCCCCCCCCCCACCCCCGCTCATGTTTAATTAATAATTAACTGGCGACAAGAGCGCTGCCGGCAGGAAACATGAAGTTTGTGGGACGGGCGGGCGTCATCTTTGCCGCCAATTGGAGGCGAGCAAAGAAGTGTGATCTCTCACACGTGCGGGCGCCGCTAACCAAGCTGTCAGAGGGATAAACTGCACGCCGTCACGCCGACAAGCAGCCGCAAACGAGGCGGCAATTACCACAAATACCTGCCCGGCCGCCACTGACGTCTTTATTGCGCCTGTCTCTGTGGGGGGGGGGGGCGGGGCCTGTCTGAAGGTCAACGCCGGCGAAGAGCTGCCCCGACCCGGCGACCCCGCGGGTCCCGCTTGACAAGTCTATCTTTGGACGGAGGACGGGCTGACAGGAGGAGACTGGCAGGTAGACCCAGGTCACCTGCCCGCTGGGACACTTTATTAGGGACGCTCCCCGACTGCCAACAGGAAGTCCTCACATTTTAACGGAAGAAAAAAACACCTCAAATTCACCTTTTTTCTCACAATATTACTGGAAAAATGATGTTTCCGTTTTACATAATAAATAAAGTACTATCTAATGTAATATATCTACATTGCCGTACTGTAAATGCACTTTTATCGTTACAGTAAAAATCCTATTCCCTTTAAAATACCGGTATATTTTATCGATAATCCGTATGAAAATTGGTATTTAGTACATAGTTGCTGTAAATAAGACAATAAAATAAAAAATGTTTTTTTTTTTATTACTGTAAAATTTTCCAGGGTCTTTTTCACAGAATGACTGTAAATTAAAAAAAATGTTTCACTAATATTCTGGTGATTGAGCAACCAAGTAGTTTTTTTTACAGAAAATATAGTTTTTAATTTTTACGGTGCATTACTGTAAATGAAAAAAAAAACAGTATCACTTTTACTTTTACAGTAAAAATTTGGTGACTTAGCCGTACATTTCATATTCCCTTTTTAAAAATCAGTATATTTTATTGACATTTCATATCAATATTGGGATTCAGTACTTTATGTAGTTACTGTCAATACAAAAAATAATAGTATAAAAACGTTTTCTTATTACTTTAAAATTTTATAGGGTCTTTTTCACAAAATGACACTTTAAATAGCGTGGAGGGCCACATTAAATGACATGGTTGGCCAAGTTATATGACATAACAGGCCACTTTAAATGATATGATGAGGCCATATTAAATAACATGGTGGGCCAAATTTAATGACATAGCAGGCCACTTTAAATGATGTGGAGGGCCAATTTTAAATGATATGATGGCCCAATTTTAATGACATAGCAGGCCACTTTAATCACGTGGAGGGTCAGTTTTAAATGATATGATGAGGCCAGGTTAAATGACATGGTAGCCCAATTTTAATGACATAGCAGGCCACTTAAATAATGTGGAGGGCCAGATAAATGACATAGCAGGCCCATTTAAATGACGTGGAGGGCCAAATTAAATGAAATGATGGGCCATTTTAAATGAACTAGCAGGCCAAATTAAATGTTGTGGAGGGCCATTTTAAATGAAATGATGAGGTCACATTAATGATATGGTGGGCCAATTTAAATGACATAGCGAGCCACATTAAATAACGTGGCAGGCCAAATTAAATTACATAACGGGCCACTTTAAATGATGTGGCGGGCCAAAATAATTGACATAGCAGGCCATTTAAATGATGTTGCGGGACATTTTAAATAACATAACAGGCCAAATTAAATGATGTGGCGGGCCACTTTAAATGACATAGCAGGCAAATTTAAATGATGTGGAGGGCCAATTTAAATGACATAGCAGGCCAAGTTAAATGATGCGGAGGGCCAAATTAAATTATGTGGAGGGCCAAATTTAATTACATGATGGGCCAATTTAAATGACATGACTTGTTGGGCCAATTTAGATGACATAGTGGGCCACTTTAAAAGATGTGGAGGGCCACTCTAAATGGTGTGGAGGGCCAATTTAAATGACATAGCAGGCCAATTTAAATAATGTGGAGGGCCAAATTAAATGATTGCGCGTCACGTTAAATGACATGGAGGGCCACTTTAAATGTCATAGCGCACCACATTGAATGACATGATGGGCCACTTTAAATGAGATGGTGGGCCAAATTAAATAACATAGTGGGCCACATTTAATGATGTGGAGGGCCACTTTAAAAGATGTGTAGGGCCAAATTAAATGTCATAGCGCACCACATTAAATGACATGATGGGCCACTTTAAATGAGATGGTGGGCCAAATTAAATAACATAGTGGGCCACATTTAATGATGTGGAGGGCCACTTTAAAAGATGTGTAGGGCCAAATTAAATGTCATAGCGCAGCACATTAAATGTCATAGCGCACCACGTTAAATGACATGGAGGGCCACTTTAAATGACGTGGAGGGCCAAATTAAATGTCATAGCGCACCACATTAAATGACATAGTGGGCCACTTTAAATGATGTGGAGGGCCACATTAAATGACGTGAAGGGCCAAATGAAATGGGGTGGAGGGCCAGAAGTGTCCCCTGGGCTTCGAGTGGGACACAATGCTGTGGAGTCAAGTACATCATCATCAGCATGTTTCTTACTCTGTCTTCTTGGCCCTGCCCACTCCTGCTGCGTGCTGATTGGCTCCCAGAACTAAAGGACATGGCTGGTCTTCCCACCGTGGCCCCACATGGGGGGCCCCACATGGGGGGCCCCACATGAGTCCAGCATCATTCAGTCACATGACGGCTGTATCTACATGTGACATCATCAGACCCCAGCAGGCAGTCAGCAGCACAACATGAAAGGTCGTGACCCCGGCGCTGCAGGCCCACCACCCGAGACCTTGACCGCCATGGAGCGTGTGATGACATCATCCAAGTCAACATGCACGCGGGCAGAGGGGGTGGGGGCATAGGGGGCACAAGGGGGGGGGGAGGGGGGGGCAGCACGACTCATGCCAACATCACTCACCCTCTATTGATGATGATGATGATGATGATGATGCCCCGCCCACACTGGCCTAACTGGACCCTTCACAAGGTCCACGCCCACCAGGGGGACCAGAGGGAGGGGGGGCTGCTCGCATCTCCCAGCAGGGCCCCTGAGCCCCCCCCCCCCCCCCCCCCCATGCAGGGGTCAGAAGTCAACTCACGTGACAAACTGACTCTCTACCTCTATATGTTTATGTACCTGACTATATTACCAAAGTAAGAGCATGTACCAGACAGTATTACCAAAGTAAAAGCATGTACCAGACTCTATTACCAAAGTAAGAGCATGTACTAGACTATATTACCAAAGTAAGAGCATGTACCAGACATTATTACCAAAATAAGAGTATATAGGAGACTAAGAGCATGTAGAGTTGAATATACTATGATGCAGTACTGTAGACTTTCACTACTACTACTGTACTATTAGTGTGTTACTGGTGAGCATGCTACCTGTTAGCATCTCAGCTGGACTTTGACTTTCCAGCACTGGAGTGAAACAGCTTTTATTTTGGTTGTGTGACGTGACTTCCTGTCTGTATTCTTCTTCTCTGAGCGCCGTTGTGGACACTGTGGCGGTGACTTTGAAGCGGAGACGGATGAGCGCTAACGAGGGTCCGGAGCGCCTCCGGGGGGAAGGCGGCAGGCGGCTCCGAGGGCCCAGCCGGGGCCCCTAATAGGACGGGAGGATGCTCGGCCTCAATTTGCATGTGAAAAAGCTGAAAACGCCGAGGGCAGCTTTGGATGAGAAGAAAACAGAGGAGGAGGAAGCGGCGTCTTTAAGAATATGAAGGCGTGGAAAACGCTGCCTTCAGGTGCGACGCTAATTAACAGGAAAGTTTTTGTCTGAGAAGAAGAAGAAGGAGAAGGAGAAGGAGAAGAAGAAGGAGAAGAAGAAGGAGAAGAAGATCTCAGGGCGAGAGGGAGCGCTTACGTTCCAAACTCCCCAAAGATTCCCTTCAAAGGCGCTTAAACGCATCAGAAGTCAGCAAATAATAATAAGAGGAAGGCCTCGGCGCTGCGGGCCGCCGTGAAGGAAGCAAGGAAGGAAGGAAGGAAGGAAGCAAGGAAGGATGCTGCACTTAACACTTCCGTGCCACTGCAAGCATCCTGTTCGTTTTCAATGGCCTTTGCTTTTCAACAACAGCCTGCAGTCGTCCCTTTGCTTGGTTGGGGCCAATTAAGCAGTGTTGCAACCTGCCAATTCATTTTATAGGGCCCATAACATCATTTTATATGGCCCGTCACATCATTTTATATGGCCTGCCAAATCATTTTATTCGGCCTGCCACTTCATTTTAAATGGCCCATAACATCATTTTACATGGCCCATAACATCATTTTATATGACCTGCCACTTCATTTTATATGGCCCGTCACTTTATTATACATGGCCAATAACATAATTTTATATATCGACCGTCACATCATTTTATATAACCTGCCACTTCGTTTTATATAACCTGCCACATCATTTTACATGACCCACCAAATCATTTTATATGGCCCATAACATCATTTTATATGGTCCATTCCATATTTTATATGGACCGTCACATCATTTTATATTTCCCATAACATCATTTTATATGACCTGCCACATCATTTTATTTGGCCCATAACATCATTTTATATGGACCGTCACATCATTTTATATGACCTGCCAAATCATTTTATATGGCCCATAACATCATTTTATATGGTCCATTCCATATTTTATATGACCTGCCACAACATTTTAGATGACCCGTCATGTCATTTCATATGGCCCGCCACATCATTGTATATGGTCCTTCACATCATTTTATATGACCCATAACATCATTTTATATGGCCCGCCACATCATTTTATATGGCCCATAACATCATTTTATATGGACCGCCACATATCACCTGCCGCTTATTTTTACATGGCCCGTCACATCGTTTTATATGACCTTGCCACATCATTTTATATAGCCCATAGCATAATTGTATATGACCCACAACATAGTTTTATATGGCCCATAACATAATTCATTTTAAATGGCCCGTCACATAATTTTATATATCCCATAGCAAAATTATATATGGCCCGTTACATAGTTTTATATGGCCCATAACATCATTTTAAATGGCCCGGCACTTCATTTTAAATGGCCCGTCACATCATTTTATATGGCCCATAGCATCATTTTATATGGCCCGTCATATCATTTTATATGGCCTGTCACGTCATTTTATATGGCCTGTCACATCATTTTACATGACCCACCAAATCATTTTATATGGCCCATAACATCATTTTATATGGCCTGTCACATCATTTTATATGGCCCATTACATAGTTTTATATGGCCCATTACATAATTTCAAGTGGCCCAAAACATTTTATATGTACCGTCACATCATTTTAAATGGCCTGCCACACCCGCCAATTCTTTTACCAAACTTCAGTTTTGTCTAAGATGGCAACATTTATTCCATTAAACTACATGTGTGTCATTAAAGTGTCTGCTTGCTATAAATGTGTGTTTGACTGACGTCCACCTGACTGTACAAAGTAAACATGTATTCTTTTATTTACTGGGGACAAAAGTCTGGTGCAGTTTCTGGGTCAAAACAACAACCTTACGGAAAAAGAATGTCAGCTCAGTCGCCAAAATTTTACCAATAAAAAACGACAACTGTGGTATAATTTTTGTATTCCCAGTAATACGCCGCAAAAACAACAATAGTAGATTTTACAGTAAAAAAGCTCTGTACCAGAATTTTACCGTAAAAAAAAATCCGAACTGTGTTAGTGTTTTTACACGTACATTAAATCACCGTGAAAACAACAACCTTAGATGTTATCGTAAAAAAATAAAAAAAATAAAAATTCTGTCACCAGAATTTTACTGTAAAAAAACAGTAGTACTTCACAGTTCACATGCAGAGTGTATGCTGTAAAACTATTGTATTTTTATGATCAAATTCTGGCAACGTCTTCTAGTAAAAACATGTATTTTTTTATTTGTTTTCTATGTCCAGTAAAAAGCAGCCTAATATTTCCAGTACGGGATGTGAACATGTCCGAAAAGGAGCAGGAAGAAGCAGTTTGTTCACTTCTACACACTTCCTCAAGCACTTCTTACACATCCTTCACTTCCTGGACTCAGTCTGTTACACAAATGTCAAACATTTCTTCAAGAAGTCTGTAAAGTTGACATGAATCCATGTTCATTAATAAACTGTGATTGACATCATTTACTGAATATGATGATCGATTACGTCTTATTTGTTATTAGATTCAAGATGTTTGTTATTAGATTCAAGATGTTCATCAGGATTCACTTGGGTCAAAGGTCACAGGATTTTTCTTCTCTGACAAAAACAAACTTGACTGAGATGAATTATTTTAAAATGATTATAATTTAAAATAACAGATACAAGTATTTTTCATGAGCATGTGTTCAGTGAACAAGAAGTTATTTAATACAGTGGTTCTCAAATGGGGTTACGCGTACCCCTGGAGGTACTTGAAGGTATGACAAGGGGTACGTGGGATTTTTTAAACTATTCTAAAAACAGCAACAATTCAAATATCCATCCATCCATTTTCTACCGCTTATTCCCTTTTTGGGGTCGCGGGGGGCGCTGGCCCCTATCTCAGCTACAATCGGGCAGAAGGCAGGGTACACCCTGGACAAGTCGCCACCTCATCGCAGGGCCAAATATCCTTTATAAATATATTTATTAAATAATACTTCAAAAAATATGAATGTAAGTACATAAACTGTGACAAGAAATGCAACAATGCAATATTCAGTGTTGACAGACAGATTTTTTGTGGACATGTTCCATAAATATAATAATAATACTACTACTAATTATAAATAATAATAGATTTTATTTGTAAAAAAAAAAAAAAAAACACTTTACGTTGAGCAAACGACCTCAAAGTGCCACAGTGTAAAAAAATAGCAATAATAATAAAAAGATTAAAAAAATATATATATATATATGTGTATATATATATATATATATATATATATATATATATATATATATATATATATATATAAAACTAGAAACAGCCCAATAGCTAGAACCAGCATGTCTATAAAAAGGCTCTTTTTAAAAGATGGGTTTTTAAGCCTTTTTTAAAAAGCATCCACGTCAAATATTGACGTTAAAGATTTCTTTTTTTTGTGAAGAAATGTTTAGAAGTAAGTTGATGAATCCAGATGGATCTCTATTACAATCCCCAAAGAGGACACTTTAAGTTGATGATTACTTCTATGTGGAGAAATCTGCATTTATAATTAAATCACTTGTTTATTTTTCAACAAGTTTTTAGTTATTCTTTTATCTTTTGTTCCAACTAGTTGAAGAAAGACCACTACAATTGTGCAATATTTTGCACTGTTATACAGTTTAATAAATCAGAAAGTGATGACATAGTGCTGTATTTTACTTCTTTATCTCATTTTTTTCAACCAAAAATGTTTTGTTGTGATTAGGGGGTACTTGAATTAAAAAAATGTTCCCAAGAGTCCATCAGTGAAAAAAGTTTGAGAACCTCTGATTTAATGAACACGTTGCACGAACATGTTTGGCCTAATGGAGTTGCCGTAGTCCGGAAGTCATTTTACACTGCCTCTGAAATATCAATCTCTTGCTTTGTTGAGTCCTGCAAAGTGTTTCCCGGTAAGTATTAAAAGCTGTGTTAAACATCAGCTCTTTGATTGTTGTGTACATCCTACTTCTGCACTTATTGTTGTGTACATCCTACTTCTGCACTTATTGTCGTGTACATCCTACTTCTGCAGTTAATTGGCCTCTTTGGACATGTTGATATCTCCATATAAGAAGGACAATGCTAAGCGGTAGCATGTCTATGACAAATTCAATGTCAAATAGCATCGAGCTAGCGCCTTTGTTTCAATGCCTTGTTGGGATGCCAAATATAAGTTGTTTAATGTTGCATTGAAGTTATTTAAGTGTTGCATTGAAGTTATTTTATGTTGAATTCAAGTTAATTAGTGTTCCATTGAA
Source organism: Nerophis ophidion (assembly GCF_033978795.1). NCBI lineage: Eukaryota > Metazoa > Chordata > Actinopteri > Syngnathiformes > Syngnathidae > Nerophis > Nerophis ophidion. The sequence goes on along the minus strand of NC_084636.1, from coordinate 36,369,455 downwards.
GTTATTTATTGTTGCATTGAAGTTATTTACTGTTGCATTGAAGTTATTTAGTGTTGCATTGATGTTACTTAGTGTTGCATTGAAGTCATTTAGTGTTGCATTGAAGTTATTTAGTGTTGCATTGAAGTTATTTAGTGTTGCATTGAAGTTATTTAGTGTTGCATTGAAGTTATTTACTGTTGCATTGAAGTCATTTAGTGTTGCATTGAAGTTATTTACTGTTGCATTGAAGTTATGTACTGTTGCATTGAAGTCATTTAGTGTTGCATTGAAGTCATTTAGTGTTGCATTGAAGTTATTTAGCGTTCCATTAAAGTTGTGTACTGTTGAATTGAAGTTACTTAGTGTTGCATTGAAGTTATTTACTGTTGCATTGTAGTTATGTACTGTTGCATTGATGTTACTTAGTGTTGCATTGAAGTTATGTACTGTTGCATTGAAGTTATTTAGTGTTTTGTTGAAGTTATGTATTGCAATGAAGTTATTTAGTGTTACGTTGAAGTTATGTATTGTTACATTGAAGTTATGTACTGTTGCATTGAAGTTATTTACTGTTGCATAGAAGTTATTTTCTGTTGTTTTGAAGTTTAGTGTTACATTGAAGTTATGTACTGTTGCATTGAAGTTATTTACTGTTGCATAGAAGTTATTTTCTGTTGTTTTGAAGTTTAGTGTTACATTGAAGTTATGTATTGTTGCATTGAAGTTATTTACTGTTGTTTTGAAGTTATTTAGTGTTACATTGAAGTTATTTACCATTGTTTTGAAGTTATATAGTGTTACATTGAAGTTGTGTACTGTTGCATTGAAGTTATGTACTGTTGCATTGAAGTCATTTAGTGTTGCATTGAAGTTGTTTAGCGTTCCATTAAAGTTGTGTACTGTTGAATTTAAGTTACTTAGTGTTGCATTGAAGTTATTTAGTGTTGCATTGAAGTTATTTAGTGTTTTGTTGAAGTTATGTATTGCAATGAAGTTATTTAGTGTTGGAATGAAGTTATTTAAGTGTTGCAGTGAAGTTATTTTATGTTGAATTGAAGTTAATTAGTGTTCCATTGAAGTTATTTACTGTTGCATTGAAGTTATTTAGTGTTGCATTGAAGTTATGTACTGTTGCATTGAAGTCATTTACTGTTGCATTGAAGTTGTTTAGCGTTCCATTAAAGTTGTGTACTGTTGAATTTAAGTTATTTAGTGTTGCATTGAAGTTATTTACTGTTGCATTGTAGTTATGTACTGTTGCATTGATGTTACTTAGTGTTTTGTTGAAGTTATGTATTGCAATGAAGTTATTTAGTGTTACGTTGAAGTTATGTATTGTTACATTGAAGTTATGTACTGTTGCATTGAAGTTATTTATTGTTGCATTGAAGTTATTTACTGTTGCATTGAAGTTATTTATTGTTGCATTGAAGTTATTTACTGTTGTTTTGAAGTTATTTAGTGTTACATTGAAGTTATGTACTGTTGCATTGAAGTTGTTTAGTGTTGCATTGAAGTGAATTACTGTGATGAGTTGGCGACTTGTCCAGGGCGTACGCCGCCTTCCGCCCGATTGTTGCTGAGATAGGCTCCAGCGCCCCCGAAGGGAATAAGCGGTAGAAAATGGATGGATGGATGAATGAAGTTCATTATTATTGCATTGAAGTTATTTAGTGTTGCATTGAAGTCATATTGGCATTCTTTTATTAGTGTATGTCTCCTTTTACAGTAAACATCTTAAATGAGTTCAACAGGAGTCGGTATTGACAAAATGGATGTCATCATTTACTAAGAATTATTCATGATTTGATGCTCATAAATGTAACAGATTGAATATTTGTGGAGGCGTCATGTCTGAAGAGTGGTGATGACGTCATAGGAGGCCGACTGCTGTGTGATGTTTGATTTTTGAAAACCTTTATTTCAGAAGTAATATTACAGATGTTTATGAAAATAATCATATCCATATATTAAACACATTAACCAGAGAGTGTAACACGCAGACATAAGGAAAGAAGAGAAAACTGAATAAATGATAAATATGTGCCAGGGATAACGCTTGAAAAATGAAATGCGAAGCAAATAAATGTATCGAGCTACACATCATTTAATTTTCTAAATTGATTGTATTTTTTTTTCTTGCGGAACAAGGCATGACTTTTTGTGTTACGTTGTCATTATTAGTAAGTGAAATACATTTTTCAATTCATTCGCAAGTAAAAACACTATTTCATTCAATTAAAAAAACGATTGGCAACTAAAAAAAAAAACCCCCACAATTTTTCTGCAAGTAAAAAAGAAACAATTCTCAAATATAAAAACAATTGAATGCAATTAAAAAAAGATTGGCAATCATTAAATCAATTGAATTCAATTACAAAATGATTTGCAACCAAAAAAAATCCTGAATTTTCAGCAAGTAAAAAAAACAATTCACAAATATTAAAACATTTGTAGGCAAATGATAAAAAAAAGATTGGCGAGCATTAAAACCAATTTCTTCCATCAAAAAATGATTTGCAAGTAAAAACTATATTCCCCAAGTAAAAGATTTGCAACTAAAATGAATACATTTCTACAAATACAAAAAACGATTCACAAGTGTAAAAACAATGTTCTTTAATTAAAAAAAGGATTCGCAACTAAAACTATTTTCTGAAACTAAAAAAAACGATTTGGAAATAGAAAAATTATTTTATCCAAATGGATAAAAGATTGGCAAGTAATAAAATCATTTTCTTCAAATGAAAAAAAAAACGATTTGTAAGTAAAAAAATATTTTTTGAAGTGAAAAAAACAATTCCCAATTAAGTGTTCGGGTCTGTGGGACCTGTTTTAATGTTTTATTTTATGGCTTTTACACTTTTATGTAAAAATACTGAACAGATGTTTACCTTATCCCAATAAAACTCTGTTCAGTATTTTAACATGAAAGTGTTTGATTGTGAGGCATTAAAAGCCACAAAATAAAAAATGAAAAAGGGTCCCACAGACCGCACAACAGTAAATTAAGTAAAAACTAATTTGTAATGAAGCATTTCTTTATCTGCAAGTTATAAAACGATTCACAACTAAAAAAAATGTTCTGCAAGTAAAAAAACGGTTCCCAAGTATAAAAACAATCATCTTTATTTTAAAAAAAATAACGATTTACAAGTAAAAAAAAAAAAAAAAAAATCAATTATCTACAAGTTAAAATTTTTGTCAGTAATATTCCACCCTGCGCGATCCACACTCCTGCGTAATTGTCACTCCACAACCACAGGTGTCGCTGCTGAGTCACTTGAAGGCTTGTCCTGTCTGTTTGTCTTCCCAGCTGACAACAACAATACAACAACATGACATTATTAAATATTATACATGGTTTACAACAAGGGGTTGATCAAATCAATTTGTCAACTTACAGGTTGAGCAGGTTTCCTCTCTTTTTTGTCCCCCATTTTACTTCCCACCCTGCTTCCTGTTCTTTGTTATGTTTGGCGGATGGCACCATGCGCAAATAAAATCAACCATGACAGCTAAGATTGACTCAGCAGCACCACCTTTCCTGGTGGATTTCAAAATTACATGTACGCTTGACTTGTGCATCATTGATTTTATGCAAATCAATTTTTGATTGAAGAAAATTATTGTATTTACTGGCAAATTTTATTTTACTTGAATAAATGTTTTTTTTATACTAGTAAATCCTTTAGTTATTTAGTGAAAATACATTTTTACCTGCAAATTTTTTTTTAATGAAAGAAAATGGTTTTATTCCGTGCCAATCTTTTTTTCATTTGCATAAAATTGTTTTGTTACTTGCCAATCGTTTTTTTATTTGCAGAAAATATTTGTTTCTCTTGCCAATTGTTTTTTTTATTGAAGAAAATAGTTTTTTTTGCTTGCAAATAGTTTTTTAATATGAAAAATATTATTTTTACTCGGAAATATATATTTTTTTATAAAGTAAATATTTTTATTACTTGCCAATCTTTTTTTAATTTGCATAATATTGTTTTTGTATTTGCGAAAAAAAAATTTCACTCGCGGAAAAAACGTTTTTTTTACTTGCGAAACCTATTTTTGATTCAAGAAAAAAAATGTAACGTGTGAATCGTTTTCCCCTTTTTTACATTTGCAAATTATTTTTTTAATTGAGGAAGAAAATATGTTTTTTAACTTGGAAATTATTGATTTATTTAAAAAATGTTTTTATTATATATTGTTTTATTGTTTGTGCTTTGGCGCCATCTTTTGGACAAGTTTGCTCACTTCACTTGCTGCAGTCTCGTTCCATTTACCGACAGTGCTTTTTTTTTTTTCCAGTCTTCAAGCCGTCCATAGCGTTCCTACTCGTATGGATTCTTCATTCATCACTCCAAGCGACATTTGTAAGTTTTTCAATATAACTAAAACTGTCCATACCTACTCAACAGTCCCATGTCTGATGTCTGTACGAGTACTTTTAAGCATATTTGTACCTGCTATCGTAATATAATCAGGCTAGCGTTGTTAGCATCAAAACACATTTACGAGTGTCTATGTTAGTATTATTAACGTATTGTTTCACTTTCACAAATTTCTCAGTAAATTCACCAAAACGTCAAAGTGGAGTTATTGAGTCTGTTTAGCTGATTGGAGAGCTAGCTTCTGCAGCTACATGACTTCTGTTTTGTTTGATCAACCGTTTTACTGCCCTGCTACAGACACCGCTTGGAAG
>NC_084636.1:36312271-36359771 GCF_033978795.1 Nerophis ophidion | reverse complement strand
CACACACACACACACACACACACACACACACACACACACTGGCCTACATTGTGTCTTTTATTGGAGAGGATAGCTCACAGGATGATGCTGACATGACTTCAAGTGGTCACATTTAGCACACGTGAATGTCACAACGCGGCGCTGTGACGTCCCAGAAGCCAATTCGGGCCCTTTTGGCACCGCCGCTGACAAGTTGGCCCCGCCCCCCTCCCTCTCTCCCTCGCTGCAGCTTTGTGTGCAGTAAAGAGATAAAAGGGTGCAAATATTTAAAAGCAGCTGTCAGGAGCCGACATTTACATATCGCGAGCTGCTATTGGTTACTAACATAAGGCAACATCATTACGGCACGTTCATTTTCAAGGGGAAATGTCCCGCAAAACTGGGAATTCTAGGTAATTTGGGATATCTTTTGAGGGATATGCAGACGATTGTATATTTCCCATTCATTGGCCATGGGGAGAAAATTACCGGAAAACCGGGAATTTTGGGAAAGGGAAAACATGTTTGCATAGATGTATGGGAAGAGTAGTGTGGATGGATGGTTGAAAAGTGGGAATCAGGTTTAAAAAATGCGAAACATTTGGAGTATCATAGAACTATGAATATGTCCATTCATTTGAATGGGAATGTCCTAGAAATTAGGTAATTTCGGAAAAACGGAAATTTGTGTAAATAATAGCACAGTTGTCCTTAATGGTATTTGTGTTGGAAGTTTTCAAAACGGTTGAAAAATGCTTACGGAGTAACAGTTTGAATTTGAACAGGTGTTTTGGAATTCCTGGATTTTGGGGGAAACCGGGAATTTGTGCGAAAAAAAAAAAAAGAAAACTTTTGTTGACCCAAAAAAGAGGAATATTTTGAAGGTGAAATGGTTGAAAATGGTTAAAAAATGTGGACTGTGAAAATTTTCCAGGAAGAGGTGAAAATAGGACTTTGGAAAACCAGGAATTCTGAAAATTTCAGGAATTTCTTTGAACTTGGTGAGTGGAGTGTGTGGTGGAACGGTTGGAATCGGTTGAGAAATGTGGGAAATGCAGACGATTGTATATTTCCCTTTCATTGGCAATGGGGAGAAAATTACTGGAAAACCGGGAATTTTGGGAAAGGGAAAACATGTTTTGCATAGGATGTATGGGAAGAGTAGTGTGGGTGGATGGTTGAAAAGTGGGAATCAGGTTTAAAAAAGGAGAAACATTTGAGGCATTGTAGAACTATGAATATGTTCATTCATTTGAATGGGAATTTCCTCGAAATTTGGGAATTTCAGAAAACAGGAAATGTGTGTATATAATAGCACAGTTGTCCTATATGATATTGGTGTTGGAAGTTTTCAAAACGGTTGAAAACTGTTGATGTTATAATAGTTTGAATTTAAATATGTGTTTTGGAATTCCTGGATTTTTGGGGAAACCGGGAATTTGTGCGAAAAAAAAAGAAAAGAAAACTTTTGTTGACCCAAAAAAGAGGAATGTTTTGAAGGTGAAATGGTTGAAAACGGTTAAAAAAATGTGGACTGTGAAAATTTTCCAGGAAGAGGTGAAAATAGGACTTTGGAAAACCAGGAATTCTGAGAATTCCAGGAATTTCTTTGAACTTGGTGAGTGGAGTGTGTGGTAGAACGGTTCTAATCGGTTGAGAAATATGGGAAATGCAGACGATTGGATATTTCCCTTTCATTAGCAATGGGGAGAAAATTACTGGAAAACCGGGAATTTTGGGAAAGGGAAAACATGTTTTGCATAGGATATATGGGAAGAGTAGTGTGGATGGATGGTTGAAAAGTGGGAATCAGGTTTAAAAAATGCGAAACATTTGGGGTATCATAGAACTATGAATATGTCCATTCATTTGAATGGGAATTTCCTAGAAATTAGGTAATTTCGGAAAAACGGATATTTGTGTAAATAATAGCACAGTTGTCCTTAATGGTATTTGTGTTGGAAGTTTTCAAAACGGTTGAAAAATGCTTACGGAGTAACAGTTTGAATTTGAATAGGTGTTTTGGAATTCCTGGATTTTGGGGGAAACCGGGAATTTGTGTGAAAAAAAAAAAAAAAAGAAAACATATTAAAAAAGAGGAATGTTTTGAAGGTGAAATGGTTGAAAACGGTTAAAAAATGTGGACTGTGAACATTTTCCAGGAAGAGGTGAAAATAGGACATTGGAAAACCAGGAATTCTGAGAATTTCAGAAATTTCTTTGAACTTGGTGAGTGGAGTGTGTGGTAGAACGGTTCTAATTGGTTGAGAAATGTGGGATATGCAGACGATTGTATATTTCCCTTTAAATTGGCAATGGGGAGAAAATTACCTAAAAACCGGGAATTTTGGGAAAGAGAAAACGTGTTTTGCATAGGATATATGGGAAGAGTAGTGTGGGTGGATGGTTGAAAAGTGGGAATCAGGTTTAAAAAATGCGAACGATTTTGGGAATTGTAGAACTATGAACATGTCTATTCATTTGAATGGGAATTTCCTAGGAATTTGGTCATTTCTGGAATTTTTGAATATATAGATAATAGCACAATTGTCCTCGATGATATTGGTGTTGGAAGTTTTCAAAACTGTTGGAAAATGTTGACGTTTCCTTGAATTTTTAGAAAACCGGGATTTTGTACCAAAAAAACCCCGAAAACTTTTATTGTCCCAACTAAGAGGAATGTTTTAAAGGTGAAATGGTCGAAAACGGTTGGAAAATGTGGACTGTGAAAAATTTCCAGGAAGAGGTCAAAATAGGACTTTGGAAAACCAGGAATTCAGAGAATTCCAGGAATTTCTTTGAACTTGGTGAGTGGAGTGTGTGGTAGAACGGTTTGAATCGGCTGAGGAATGTGGGAAATGCAGACGATTGTATATTTCCCTTTCATTGGCAATGGGGAGAAAATTACCTGAAAACTGGGAATTTTGGGAAAGGGAAAACATGTTTTGCATAGGATGTATGGGAAGAGTAGTGTGGGTGGATGGTTGAAAAGTGGGAATCAGGTTTAAAAAGGAGAAACATTTGAGGCATTGTTTAACTATGAATATGTTCATTCATTTGAATGGGAATTTCCTTGAAATTTGGGAATTTCAGAAAACAGGAAATGTGTGTATATAATAGCACAGTTGTCCTAGATGATATTGGTGTTGGAAGTTTTCAAAACGGTTGAAAACTGTTGATGTTGTAATAGTTTGAATTTAAATATGTGTTTTGGAATTCCTGGATTTTTGGGGAAACTGCGAATTTGTGGGGGGGAAAAAAAACTTTTGTTGACCCAACAAAGACGAATGTTTTGAAGGTGAAATGATTGAAAACTGTTAAAAAATGTGGACTGTGAAAACTTTCCAGGAAGAGGTGAAAATAGGACATTGGAAAAACAAGAATTCTGAAAATTTCAGGAATTTCTTTGATCTTGGTGAGTGGAGTGTGTGGTAGAACGGTTCTAATCGGTGGAGAAATGTGGGAAATGCAGACGATTGTATATTTCCCTTTAAATTGGCCATGGGGAGAAAATTACCGAAAAAACGGGAATTTTGGGAAAGAGAAAACGTGTTTTGCATAGGATATATGGGAAGAGTAGTGTGGGTGGATGGTTGAAAAGTGGGAATCAGGTTTAAAAAATGTGAAACATTTGGGGCATTGTTTAACTATGAATATGTTCATTCATTTGAATGGGAATTTCCTAGAAATTAGGTAATTTCGGAAAACTGAAACGTTGTGTAAATAATAGCACATTTGTCCTAGATGATATTGGTGTTGGAAGTTTTCAAAACAGTTGAGAAATGTTGACGTTGTAACAGTTTGTATTTAAATATGTGTTTTGGAATTCCTGGATTTTTGGGGAAACTGAGAATTGGTGTGAAAAAAAAAAAAAAAAACAGAAAACCTTTGTTGACCTAACAAAGAGGAATGTTTTGAAGGTGAAATGGTCGAAAACCGTTAAAAAATGTTGACTGTGAAAATTTTCCAGCAAGAGGTGAAAATCGGACTTTGGAAAACTGTGAATTCTTAGAATTCCAGGAATTTCTTTGAACTTGGTGAGTGGAGTGTGTGGTAGAACTGTTGGAATCGGTGGAGAAATGTGGGAAATGCAGACAATTGTATATTTCCCTTTAAATTGGCCATGGGGAGAAAATTACCGAAAAATTGGGAATTTTGGGAAAGAGAAAACACGTTTTGCATAGGATATACACATTCATTACTTTTGCACCTTATTGTTCAATGTTCAATGTGATTTGACTATTTTGTTGACATTGTCTGTTTTCCCTGCTTGTGTTGACATTTCCTCTCTGCCTTCACAGCCGAGATTCTAATCACAGGAAGTTAGATCAGAAATGCAAATGTTGACATTTCACTCTCCCTACAGTCCACAGGTCAGAACAATATCAACAATTATGAACACGGTTGATGTCAAGCACTTAAATCCCGACACAATTTTCGGCCATATTTGCCCAGTTCTACCAGAGCATCGTCGTCGATGGGGAAGGGATCTTCCTGCATCGCCGTCTATTTGGCATCAAACCTCGTCTTCTCATGCGCCCACGGCTGACACGGTGAAGATGATAAATTGCTCCGAAAGTCTAATCAAACGCTTTTTTAATTCCCCGATTTTCAGCCCCATATTTATGTGTCTTTACATCATTATTCCTTTCAGGGAACTCTTAATCACCTAACGACATAATGGATCATTACTAATTCAATGAAAACACACTATTACGCCAATTAAGAGCCCCTCATCCACATCACACACACACACACACACACACACACACACACACACACACACACACAGGCGCGCGCGGAGCATATTTTCCTCTTCAAGGGCGAGCGGCGCCTGCAGCTAGCACTTAATTGCGTGAGCTATCATTACGCGGAAAATCAACAATTTTAAAAATACACTGAGCACCTTTCATGTAGCGCGTGCTCTAATGGCACCAGTCTGCGAGCAGGCGGCGTGCAGCGCAACTCGCTAAACAGCGCCGCCGGCGCCAGCGTGCGGGGGGGGGGGGGGGGGGGTGGTTAGCGGGGCCGTGAGGCCTCGCAATCGGGCCCCGCTGACGCTGACACGTTTGGACGCCGCTGCCATCTTGTCTCCGGCAGGAAAGCGCGTCGGCACAAACGAAGCGTAATCTGGCGTTGAGAAGATGTCCGCCGCGGAGAGCGCAGCCACGCCGGCCCCTCGGGGGGGGGAAGCGTTAAAATGAGGATCTACTTGTGACAGTCCGTCATGTCGCCACATGCGCCTCGGCGCCGTCGTTAAATCCTCGTCCGCTTTGTAAATAAAAGCCATCAAATTATCGGGGGAAAAAAAAAAGGTCAAGTGGCGTCCCAGCGACGCCGCGCTGTCAGAGTCCCTAATGTGGCCCCGGCCGTGGTATTGACAAACGCATAAGAGGCGTGTCATGTGCTGGCGGCTGATGTCGTCGATGCGGCGCTCCCCGGAGTCTGAGATGGGAACATACTCTCCTCAAACAATGTGGTGTTGCTTATTAGGGTGTGGTGGAACATTTCTGTCCTGGGTTTACCTCTAAACTGAATGCATTGGGAGGGACACCACATAAGAGGTCAAGTCACCCTGACCAAGTTGGGGGGTGACATTTCAACATTGGACAGTTACATATGTTGTTATGCTACAAATCAGGCCATCATGGAGCGTTTAAATAAGAAGGGAAGACCAAGCCTGATGTGCGCTCTTTCTTAATTCCTTTCACGAGGGTTCACCATCTTTCGTCTCATGAGACACGTCTCTAATTCATATCCATTCAATCCAACTTTGTACTATCTGATTATGAGTAAATAAAACTGTTGTAACAAACTCTCTATAGTTCCTGTTTAAGATTCAGCATTTCTACCACATAAAATTGGCTTCACGAACAGGATGAGGCCCCGGGTTTAATCCTCGACTTTTCCACCACAAGGGCCCCCGGCCCCCGCCAGGGACGCCTTTTTGAGGCCCCTAACATGCAGGAGAACATGCACCCCCAAGTGTTGCTCAGGTGTGGCCGTCCCAAACTGGCTCTCCAGCGCCATCTTTTCAAACATTGGCCCCGCCTACCGGTTTTACGTACCCACACAAAAGTGTCAGGGAACGTCCATCATGACGGCAGCACTTTAAAGTCGGAGGAAGTAGAACAGGAAGTTGGCCATCTTTGTCTTCCATTTGTTCGGCAAAAAAAAAAGGGGTCGTACTTTAACAAACTCCAACCAACGGTACATGTATTTGTATTGAACTGTTTCGGTACGGGGGTTTCGGTTCGGGTCGGAGGTGTACCGAACAACCCGAACATATTAAGTAGCACACCGCACGTTTTGTAAACAATGCACACCGAGGCACCATGAATTGATTTACGTGGACCCGACTTAAACAAGTTGAAAAACTTATTGGGGTGTTACCATTTAGTGGTCAATTGTACGGAATATGTACTGTACTGTGCAAACTACTAATAAAAGTTTCAATCAATCAAAAAAAAACAACACACGGCATGCTAGCAACGACTGGGCTATGATAGGCTGACCACACCTCCTCTTTTCACCGGATATGTCCTCTTTTGCCGGGCTGTCCGGGTGGAGTTTTTTAAATGCCTCAAATGCCTGGCATCGTAAGTTAGGGTTGCGTGTATTTTCAATGTACGTTTAGGGCTGATAAGGGGTTCAAAACAAAACAAAAAGTGGTGCGTGCAGCAACATTGGTGAGGGAGGGGCCGAGACAAAGAGAGCGAGAGAGTTATTGATAAATGCGCCTGCGTCGCCAGGCTTTGCTTTTTACCCATAGATTTATCACTTTTAATTTTTTATTATCTATATCAGGGGTGTCAAAAGTGTGCCCCGGAGGCCATTTGCGGCCCACAGCTAATGTTTTAAAGGCCCAAGGCACATTCTAAAAATAATATTAAAATAAACAAGAACATAAACAAAAGTGAAATAAAAAAGCTTAAAGGCTAAATGTAATTTAGAAAAAGTTGCAACGTTGACTAATAAAACAAAGCTGCTTTTTTTTTTCTTTCAAACTGTCATTGATCAAAATATAATATTGAATCAAAATCAATGTTATTATGAATTATTGATCTATCCAAGTTTTCGATTACTTCACATCAAATATTCCACGAAGAACAATATTTTTGGTGGAAGATTTAGCAAATTTGTTAAATAAATAATCAAAAATATTCTGTTGTTTTCTTACTGTACCGAAAATGAACCGAACCGTGACCCCTGAACCGAGGTATGTACCGAACCGAAATTTTTGTGTACCGTTACACCCCTACCTCTTACGGACTTTGTGTACCGTTACACCCCTACTTCTTACGGACTTTGTGTACCGTTACACCCCTACCTCTTACGGACTTTGTGTACCGTTACACCCCTACCTCTTACGGACTTTGTGTACCGTTACACCCCTAATTCTTACGGACTTTGTGTACCGTTACACCCCTACTTCTTACGGACTTTGTGTACCGTTACACCCCTACTTCTTACGGACTTTGTGTACCGTTACACCCCTACCTCTTACGGACTTTGTGTACCGTTACACCCCTACCTCTTACGGACTTTGTGTACCGTTACACCCCTACCTCTTACGGACTTTGTGTACCGTTACACCCCTACTTCTTACGGACTTTGTGTACCGTTACACCCCTACCTCTTACGGACTTTGTGTACCGTTACACCCCTACCTCTTACAGACTTTGTGTACCGTTACACCCCTACTTCTTACGGACTTTGTGTACCGTTACACCCCTACCTCTTACGGACTTTGTGTACCGTTACACCCCTAATTCTTACGGACTTTGTGTACCGTTACACCCCTACCTCTTACGGACTTTGTGTACCGTTACACCCCTACTTCTTACGGACTTTGTGTACCGTTACACCCCTACTTCTTACGGACTTTGTGTACCGTTACACCCCTACCTCTTACGGACTTTGTGTACCGTTACACCCCTAATTCTTACGGACTTTGTGTACCGTTACACCCCTACCTCTTACAGACTTTGTGTACCGTTACACCCCTACTTCTTACTGACTTTGTGTACCGTTACACCCCTACCTCTTACGGACTTTGTGTACCGTTACACCCCTACTTCTTACGGACTTTGTGTACCGTTACACCCCTACTTCTTACGGACTTTGTGTACCGTTACACCCCTACCTCTTACAGACTTTGTGTACCGTTACACCCCTACTTCTTACGGACTTTGTGTACCGTTACACCCCTACCTCTTACGGACTTTGTGTACCGTTACACCCCTAATTCTTACGGACTTTGTGTACCGTTACACCCCTACCTCTTACGGACTTTGTGTACCGTTACACCCCTACTTCTTACGGACTTTGTGTACCGTTACACCCCTACTTCTTACGGACTTTGTGTACCGTTACACCCCTACCTCTTACGGACTTTGTGTACCGTTACACCCCTACCTCTTACAGACTTTGTGTACCGTTACACCCCTACTTCTTACGGACTTTGTGTACCGTTACACCCCTACCTCTTACGGACTTTGTGTACCGTTACACCCCTACCTCTTACGGACTTTGACCAAATGAGTAGGCGGTAAAATGACAGATATTACACATATAGGCCATGAGAAATTGCAAACAAATATTTCCTACGTCAACTTTGCTCTGAGGGTTTTGGGCTATTTTTCGGCCAAAAAATGGGGTGGTACTTTAACAACTTCCTCCTAGGGTCTTTCACCAAATGAGTCACAGTTAAAATGACAGATAGTACACATATAGGGGATAATACACTTGAAACACATTTTTCCTACGCCATAAGATGTGGGCGTGGCATGGCGCCAAACTTTGCTCCGATGCTTTTTGGCCATTTTTTGGCGAATAAATGGGGTGGTACTTTAACAAACTCCTCGCAGGGACTTTGACCAAATAAGTCATGGTTAAAATGACAGATATTATACATTTAGGTGATGATAAATGGCGAACACATTTTTCCTACGCCATAAGATGTGGGCGTGGCATGGCGCCAAACTTTGCTCCGTTGATTCGCCACAAGGTTACCTCAGTTGCACATATTGATAAGAACTAATAGTTTGTGAATGGGTGCAGACAAAAGACGTGTGACGTGTGCAAAGATGATGTCATGGATGGATGAGCGCGTCTGATGCTGGACGTAAATAAGAAATGGATGACATAAAAACCGACAAATAGCTTGCTCGTCGCTTAGGGAAAAGAAGAAAAAACTTCTAACGACGCGTGTCGAGGGAAAGCCCCGCCTCCTCGTAGCGTGCGGCTCCCCAGCGGACAAGCGAGGAAAAAAACTTCCCCCAAATCATGGCTCCTCGCCGAGGCATCCAAACAAACGCCCCCCCCCCCCTTGTTGTGATCCGCAGAGTCAACATTGATTAGGGTAACCATTAAATTCCCGCTCGCAGACGGCTGATATTGGCGGGAATATTGGACATGATAGGTACACGCCCGGGCTGTGTTGTACGCCTGCACGCCAACATTCCAGGTTAGCGCCTCAGCGTTCATATTCTAATTACCAACTCTTACATCTTTGCCGTCTGGGGCGCAGACTTCAGATCCCGCGTTTGCTAATCCGACTTCTTGTTAGCGACTGCTACACCACAAACATCTTTCTTCTTCTTCTTCTTCTTCTTCTTGTTATAGCGACACGGCGTCGCAGGATTTTGGATGCGGTCCCACGAGGTTTCCTGTTAGCGCTCCACCAGCCAAGACTTTGATCCCTCCTCAAATACAGAGGAAGCTCCCCATTTGCTGGGATGTCAACAGTTTTTCCCTTCAGGCAGTGGAAATAAGCAAGTCCGGGGTCACACAATCTGCGATAACTCGACAGCACGGGAGCGATACTGCTAGTTTCAGCAAAGATCCCCTCCCAACTAGACCCGGGACCGGTATTCCAGACCCCGACAGTTCTCACCTGACATTTTGCAAGATTCCTTAAGGACTTGTTGATCGGGATTTTAATTACAAATAACGAATTTTAGGCAAACAATGGAAATATTTTTAGGAACAAACATGATATCATGGCATTTCTATGTATCTCCAGCAGTTGCCATCCATCCATTTTTCTACCGCTTGTCCCATTCGGGGTCGCGGTTGGAATAATTATGTGTAAGTTATCACACAACTTCTATGCTTAAAGGTCGTTGCTATAGTTATTATCAATTGTGCTGAAGTTGTACTTTTCTATCTGTGCAAAGGGACAACTGGTAAATTCAAGATTGCGAGTCGTCTCGTATCAGTGTTTATGTCCAGAACATGGAGTACCATGAAGCAGGGCGATATCACGAGTGTCAGCACATTTCCTTTTCTGAATACCGTATTTCTTTGAATTGCGGCCGGGGCGCTAATTAATTTAAAACCTCTTCTCACTCCTGCGCTTACCAAAGGCATGCAGTAAAAGTAAGCATGCGCTAATTATTTTAAAACCTCTTCTCACTCCAGGTCTTACCAAAGGTATGCAGTAAAAATTTGAGTGTGATTTAAGCTTGGACCTTAAATCCTACTGAATAGCTCTTAATCTTCTTCCC
Source organism: Nerophis ophidion (assembly GCF_033978795.1). NCBI lineage: Eukaryota > Metazoa > Chordata > Actinopteri > Syngnathiformes > Syngnathidae > Nerophis > Nerophis ophidion. The sequence continues at coordinate 36,349,281 of NC_084636.1, read as the reverse complement.
TTTATGCGATTTCAAATTACAGGTATTGAATTCAGCCTCCTCCATTTTGAAAAATGATGACAGGGGAAGTGTCACTCGTGACGTCACGAGTTTGACTAGGCGGTAATACTAAGCATGCGCTAATTATTTTGGGAAGTGAGTTTGACCCGGCAGTAATTCAAGGCAGGTTCATACTATATACCCTGCGGCAATTCAAGGAAATACGGTAATCATCTATTGTGTCCAACTGGGGCTGCTGAAATGACCCCCCTTCCTTCAGAGGCAGCTTCAGTGATGTAGCCAGGGACCTCCCAAATAAATAGAGGAGCACGTGGTGCTGGACCTTAGAGCGTAGGTTGGAACTGTAACTAAGAGTACAGCCCAAAACGTCTCCCCTCACTGAGCTAAATTGAACTCTATCTCTGCATGATTCCTTGCTTCTTGTCTGCTTAATAGATGTCATCAGTGTTTGAACCTGACACCTATCTCAGCTGCATTCGGGCGGAAAGAGGTGTACACCCTGGACAAGTCACCACCTCATCACAGGGCCAACACAGATAGACAGATGGAATTCACACTCACATTCACACAGTAGGGACCATCTAGTGTTGCCAATTAACCCAAGACATGCACCTAGGTGGGAGGAGTCTATCCCCAGGTGCATGTCTTTGGAGGTGGGCGGGGCCTATCCCCAGCTGCATGTCTTTGGAGGTGGAAGTACCCGGAGGGAACCCACGCAGTCACAGAGAGAACGTGCAAACTCTGCACAGAAAGATATCGAGCGCAGGATCGAAGCAAGGATCTTCATATTGTGAGGCAGACGCACTAACCCCTCCTCCACCGTGCTGCCATAGATCATTATCCCAACACAAATACTTACAGTGGTGGTGAAAAGTGTAGATACACTTGTAGAGAACTTCATGTCATGGCTGTCTTGAGTTTCCAATCATTTCTTCTATGAATTTGAATTTCTATGAATACAGTTGTTTGTACTACCTACGCATAAATGGTAGTAATGACAACCGCTGCAAAACTCCCGACGGGAACGGTTTCTGTATTAAAATAATGGGAAAACCGTGATCGACGGCTGCACTTTGCTGCAGTTATTGAAGGACTAGGGTTAGCTTGCTCGCTAACTTAAATGCTAACATAAAAAAAACAAATGCATGACCATCTAAACCAGGGATGTCAAATGTAAGGACAGGATGAGTTTGTAAGTATAAAAATTAGCCGAAATTTTAGAATGAAAGAAACTGCTGTTCTAAATGTGTCCACTAGATGTCACAATAGCAATTATTTTTATCTTTGTAGAAGATGCTATTTGTGTAAGAAAAATAAACCACAATGTTAGTTCACCAGTCGAGGAAAATGATCAAACTACATAAATAACATCTTGTAATTTTATTTTGGTGTTATTTTTCTATCTGGATTGATTGAAAATGAACACTCATGAGTCGACTGGTGAACATTATCACCTCATTTATTCTGAAAGTATAAAGATAGAATACTATTAACCGCAATATGCAAGTGTAAAAAAACAACAACAACATTATGATTTGTACATTTCCAGAATGTACTTGTTCTAATTTTTAAACAAAGAAAACAATCTGAAGTTGTCTTTTTTTTTAAGTTATCGTGCCGTGATTTTACCTGTCAGGCCCACTTTGGAGTAGACTTTTGTCCACGTGGCCCCCCATCTAAAAGTTTGCCACCCCTGCTCCAAACTAATAAGAGACAACATTCACATTAAACATAACGGCTGTGCTAACTTTGCACAAAGTGATCGATAAATACTCGACAGATGTTCATTCAACAGGAAGTGACCTCGTGTGACGCCACCTAAAACAAAAGTGAAACAAACTGATTCACCAAATGCATTTATTTAAAAAAAAACACATTCTAAAATGTTTACAGAGTAAAATGGAATAATATAAACACACAGATAAAAATAACTCCTACGAAGCTACAAAAATGTTTGATGTTTCCTCTGACAAGAAAGTATAAAAGCTTTTTACTGTGTGCTTAAGTACTTTTTACACACATTCAACAATACTTCAAGAATAATGAAAACTGTGATCATTTTGGTCAGAATAGCCATTGTATTCTTTGTTTTGTTGAATATTTTAATATTAGAGTGGTCCCCAGCATCTCTTTCACAGGGACAGAACCTACTTTATTGCTTTTGCTGGTGATTTTTATTTAAGTGCAAAGTTAGCAAGACTTTTTATTCATAATATGTGTTTTTTAAATTGAAATATTTAAGTGTGTTCTCTCCCGGAAAAGGGTGGAGTCCCATCTCCGGGTTGGGGAGGAGACCCTGCCCCAAGTGGAGGAGTTCAAGTACCTAGGAGTCTTGTTAACGAGTGAGGGAAGAGTGGATCGTGAGATCGACAGGCGGATCGGTGCGGCGTCTTCAGTAATGCGGATGTTGTACCGATCCGTTGTGGTGAAGAAGGAGCTGAGCCGGAAGGCAAAGCTCTCAATTTACCGGTCGATCTACGTTCCCATCCTCACCTATGGTCATGAGCTTTGGGTCATGACCGAAAGGACAAGATCACGGGTACAAGCGGCCAAAACGAGTTTCCTCATCTTGCCCCAAGTGGAGGAGTTCAAGTACCTAGGAGTCTTGTTCACGAGTGAGGGAAGAGTGGATGGTGAGATCGACAGGCGGATAGGTGCGGCGTCTTCAGTAATGTGGACGTTGTATCGATCCGTTGTGGTGAAGAAGGAGCTGAGCCGGAAGGCAAAGCTCTCAATTTTCTGGTCGATCTACGTTCCCATCCTCACCTATGGTCATGAGCTTTGGGTCATGACCGAAAGGATAAGATCACGGGTACAAGCGGCCCAAATGAGTTTGGGTCTCTCCCTTAGAGATAGTGTGAGAAGCTCTGCCATCCGGGAGGAACTCAAAGTAAAGCCGCTGCTCCTCCACATGGAGAGGAGCCAGATGAGGTGGTTCGGGCATCTGGTCAGGATGCCACCCAAACGCCTCCCGAGGGAGGTGTTTAGGGCACGTCCAACCGGTAGGAGGCCACGGGGAAGACCCAGGACACGTTGGGAAGACTATGTCTCCCGGCTGGCCTGGGAACGCCTCGGGATCCCCCGGGAAGAGCTAGACGAAGTGGCTGGGGAGAGGGAAGTCTGGGCTTCCCTGCTTAGGCTGCTGCCCCCACGACCCGACCTCGGATAAGCGGAAGAAGATGGATGGAGGGATGGATGGATGGATAGATATTTAAATGTTTCCAATGACAATGTTAAAATACACCAGAAATACAAGTTTGTTGCATTTGAGAGGGTTTACTTGCATTATTATTTTCTATGTATTATCATTTCATAAATAGTTAATAATTATTATTATGAGGTGTGCGTGTTAAAATCCTGCTTGTTTTTTACAAATGATGACAGATGTGAACAAGAGCATGTATTGTCTTTGTGTGATGATGTAAATGAGGTGTGCTTGTATTGTATATTAATTATGTGTCCATGAAAGGGCATTTTATGACTTTTCTTAATTTGATTACATGCTATAGTATGATTTTATTGTCATTTTACTCCATGATTTTTGTATCCCTTTAATTTAGGTAGCCAGGGACTGCAGATGGAAATGAGCTATTTTGTTGGGATGTGGCATGGCTGCAGTTGTGTGTCCCCGAGTATGCAAGAATCCAGGAGAGTAGAGTGAAGGTAAGAATATTTAATACTCATAAGAAAATAACAAAGGTGAACATAAAGCAGTCGTGCAGATAAACGTTCTCAACATAATATTATCATGGAGCACTGAGGAGTGCTCGAGTGAAACATAAATAGACACTAGTGTGATTGACAGCAGGTGTGAACCGCTGCCAATCAACGAAAAGAGAAAAAAAGTGCTGCGTGAATAAAACAGGAAATACAACAAAATAAGAGCACTGAACAGGAAGTAAATACAAAAACACGAAAAACTAACAGAAATGAAGTGACACATTGTCACATATTTAGCCATAATCTGGTACAGAAGATATCTGTCTTTCGACTTAATGTTTCTCTTCAAATAAACACCAAACTAACTCATTTGGTCTAAAAAAATAATGGCAATGTCCTCATTTATTGGCAGTAATATGGAGCAAAAGGCCGAGTATTACTTGACATATTTTACTACAAACCCCGTTTCCATATGAGGTGGGAAATGGTGTTAGATGTAAATATAAACAGAATACAATGATTTGCAAATCATTTTCAAGCCATATTCAGTTGAATATGCTACAAAGACAACATATTTGGTGTTTAAACTGATCAACTTTTTTTTTTTTTCAAATAATCGTTAACTTTAGAATTTGATGCCAGCAACACGTGACAAAGAAGTTGGGAAAGGTGGCAATAAATACTAATAAAGTGGAGAAATGCTCATCAAACACTTATTCTGAGCATCCCACAGGTGTGCAGGCTAATTGGGAACAGGTGGGTGCCATGATTGGCTATAAAAGCAGCTTCCATGAAATGCTAAGTAATTCACAAACAAAGATGGGGTGAGGGTCACCACTTTGTAAGCAAATTGTCGAACAGTTTTAGAACAACATTTCTCAACGAGCTATTGCAAGGAATTTAGGGATTTTACCATCTACGGTCCGTAAAATCATCAAAAGGTTCAGAGAATCTGGAGAAATCACTGCACCTAAGCGATGATATTACGGACCTTTGATCCCTCAGGTGGTACTGCATCAAAAACCGACATCAGTGTGTAAAGGATATCACCACATGGGCTCAGGAACACTTCATAAAACCACTGTCAGTAACTACAGTTGGTCGCTACATCTGTAAGTGTGAGTTAAAACTCTACTATGCAAAGCAAAACCCATTTATCAACAACACCCAGGAACGCCGCTGGCTTCGCTGGGCCCGAGCTCATCTAAGATGGACTGATGCAAGGTGGAATAGTGTTCTGTGGTCTGACGAGTCCACATTTCAAATTATATTTGGAAACTGTGGACATAGTGTCCTCCGGAACAAAGAGGAAAATAACCATCCAAATTGTTATAGGCGCAAAGTGTAAAAGCCAGCATGTGTGATGGTATGGGGGTGTATTAGTGCCCAAGGCATGGGTAACTTACACATGTGTGATGGTATGGGGGTGTATTAGTGCCCAAGGCATGGGTAACTTACACATCTGTGAAGGCACCATTAATGCTGAAAGGTACATACAGGTTTTGGAACAACATATGTTGTCATCCAAGCAACGTTATCATGGACGCCCCTGCTTATTTCAGCAAGACAATGCCAAGCCACGTGTTACAACAGCGTGGTTTCGTAGTAAAAGAGTGCGGGTACTTTCCTGGCCCGCCTGATTTACCTGTGTGATGACTGTATTATGCTGATAGTATATATTTGTACCATGAATTGATGAACGTGCACCCCGACTTAAACAAGTTGAAAAACTTATTGGGGTGTTATCATTGAGTGCTCAATTGTAGAGAATATGTACTGTACTGTGCAATCAATCTACTAATAAAAGTATCAATCAATCAAAAGTCCAGACCTGTCTCCCATGGAAAATGTGTGGCGCATTATGAAGCATAAAATAGGACAGCGGAGACCCCGGACTGTTGAAGGACTGAAGCTCTACATAAAACAAAAATGGGAAAGAATTCCACTTTCAAAGCTTCAACAATTAGTTTCCTCAGTTCCCAAACGTTTATTGAGTGTTGTTAAAAGAAAAGGTGATGTAACACAGTGGTGAACATGCCCTTTCCCAACTACTTTGGCACTTGTTTCAGCCATAAATATGTAAGTTAATTATTATTTACAAAAAAAAGATACATTTTATGAGTTTGAACATCAAATATGTTGTCTTTGTAGTGCATTCACTTGAATATGGCTTGAAAAGGATTTGCAAATCATTGCATATCGTTTATATTTACATCTAACACCATTTCCCAACTCATATGGAAACAGGGTTTGTATATTCTACCAGACGTTACAATAGAATTTACTTCAAGTTGTCTTACTTCTTATAAGGAGGACAAGGCTAAACATGTTACACACAGAGCAAGCCAGGAGCTACAGGCATGCTAAAGACAAGAAATGAGTGCTTACAATTACTGTAGTGACTACATAACATAGTGACTGAAACTGACATAGTAATGTGTAAATAATGTCAATAACTAGATGAACCATATGTGGCTGTGAAGTGAACACAAGTAAGGTTGTAAATAATGTGTAGAGTAGGCTAACCCATGTGGTTCCTGTGGATGTGGACACAATTACTGTAGTGACTAAATAACATGGTGACTGAAACAGACAAAGTCATGTGTAAATAATGTCAATAACTAGATGAACCATATGTGGCTGTGAAGTGAACACAAGTAAGGTTGTAAATAATGTGTAGAGTAGGCTAACCCATGTGGTTCCTGTGGATGTGGACACAATTACTGTAGTGACTAAATAACATAGTGACTGAAACAGACATAGTAATGTGTAAATAATGTCAATAACTAGATGAACCATCTGTGAAGTAAACACTGCTTAGGTTGTAAATAATGTGTAGAGTAGGCTAACCCATGTGGTTCCTGTGGATGTGGACACAATTACTGTAGTGACTAAATAACATAGTGACTGAAACAGACATAGTAATGTGTAAATAATGTCAATAACTAGATGAACCATCTGTGAAGTAAACACTGCTTAGGTTGTAAATGCTGTGTAGAGTAGGCTAACCCATGTGGTTCCTGTGGATGTGGACACAATTACTGTGGTGACTAAATAACATAGTGACTGAAACAGACATAGTGATTCATTTGGATGAATGGGTTATGTATTAATGTCAACTCTGTTGATAATTTTTGAATTCTTTAAACACTAAAACATCTATAAATGCCGCTTTTTTTGTGCTCATTTTGCATGTTTATTTGCTGAAAAACCAGGAGCTTGCCCCCCTTGTCCTGAGCCCCTAGACCCCCGGCTTGTTTTCAATCTTTTTTCATTGAGTTCAAATCACATGCCTGTTATTTGTAACGAAAGGAAGTCGTTGAAATATTGTGTTGATATTATTGAACCGTAGCACTCAGTAGAAATACATGGAAGCATTTACAGTCGGTATCGGACTCGTCCTGATCCAAACATCTCTAAAACAGACACATTCCCTGGGTCTTAGTTGGGGTTCAATACTAGGGAAGTGGATTTAGTCCAAAATGAGGGTTACTCTATTGTGTTGCTACAAGAGCAGTGTGTGCAGTCAATGTTAACAATTAATTAAATGAAGTTAAAGTACCAATGATTGTCACACACACACACACACACACACACACACACACACACACACACACACACACACACACACACACACTCAGTGTGGTGAAGACCTTCTCTGCATTTCATCCATCACCCTTGATCACCCCCTGGGAGGTGAGGGGAGCAGTGAGCAGCAGCAGTGGCAACGCCCGGGAATCATTTTTGCTGATTTAACCGACCAATTCCAAGCCTTGATGCTGAGCGCCAAGCAGGGAGGTCATTGTGTGATCAATCATAAGAATTGTGAAAGATGAAGTTCCTGTCCCGCGTACACGAGTAATGGTGCTGCTGAAGACGTGCCATCAAACTGAGAGCGCCAATCCTCCTATTTGGTGTCCTCGGACCTTCAGGGGCTCGTAGAATCGTGTAAATGTTGAAATTACAAACTTGGCCCCGACGGACGCTGTGATGCTTATTTAAGACAAACGACTCTGCGGCTAAAAGCTTCATTAGCCTCACCGAGCGCTCACCTTAAAAACCGCCGTCTGCCCGCATGACTCGGGGAAAAAACTGCCGCCATTTCATTGGCTGCTGGCTAACGGGCGCTGATTAGCCGCGTTTATCTGTAATTAATTACCTATACCTAATTAGCCGCTCTGTTCCAGCCGAGCACGGAGTCAAGTCGGCCAGATTATTAGCGCGCTCAACGGGCCGCTAGGAAGGCCGGATGCTGAAATGAATGAGGAAGGGGACGCTTTAATTGTGCAGGTGTTGCCGAGCGGCGGCGCTTTATCATCCCGCGGCTCGCTGAGATTATTAGCCGGGATTCATGCCACGGCGGCGCTCTCGTTAGCGAGGCTTGTTACGCTCTTATTTATTGCGCTTGGCCTTCCCCGTTTGGCCCATATTGATCATGGCGCCTCCTCGCTGTCGGATTTTATCACACGCCGTGGCATTTTAAAACTCCTTTCACCCGCCGAGTGCACCGCGGCTTACTTGGCTTCACTAACTCAAGTCGGGGGCCATTAGCTTAGCGTCATCTTGTAGCGTAACATGGCCTACTTTCACAGGCGAACGCTAATGAAGATTTGTGCTCAACTGGCGAGGTTAGTCAGACATGAACACAAATAAAGATGTCGGGCTTACACGCTACAGTTAGCGTGGCTACGCTAGCCTGTACTTTGATGATATCAGGGTTTGTTTGGTTGCAGTTTGTAGAAACTTAAATGTTTATTGTGTCTCAGGTTGTACCAGTACCTGTCAAATACCGCACTGCTAATGAATTTTAAAAAAGTACAATACCATCCATCCATCCATCCATCATCTTCCGATTATCCGAGGTCGGGTCGCAGGGGCAGCAGCCTAAGCAGGGAAGCCCAGACTTGGGAGCTCCTCCCGGGGGATCCCGAGGCGTTCCCAGGCCAGCCGGGAGACATAGTCTTCCCAACGTGTCCTGGGTCTTCCCCGTGGCCTCTTAAGTTGGACGTGCCCTAAACACCTCCCTAGGGAGGCCTTCAGGTGGCATCCTGACCAGATGCCCGAACCACCTCATCTGGCTCCTGTGGAGGAGCAGCGGCTTTACTTTGAGTTCCTCCCGGATGGCAGAGCTTCTCACCCTATCTCTAAGGGAGAGACCCACCACCCGGCTAACCATAGAGTATGAGACACAATGGTGACTAAGTTAACCATAGAGTATAAGACACAATGGTGACTAAGTTAACCATAGAGTATAAGACACAATGGTGACTAAGTTAACCATTGAGTATAAGACACAATGGTGACTAAGTTAACCATTGAGTATAAGACACAATGGTGACTAAGTTAACCATTGAGTATAAGACACAATGGTGACTAAGTTAACCATTGAGTATAAGACACAATGGTGACTAAGTTAACCATAGAGTATAAGACACAATGGTGACTAAGTTAACCATAGAGTATAAGACACAATGGTGACTAAGTTAACCAGTGAGTATAAGACACAATGGTGACGAAGTTAACCATTGAGTATAAGACACAATGGTGACTAAGTTAACCATAGAGTATAAGACACAATGGTGACTAAGTTAACCATTGAGTATAAGACACAATGGTGACTAAGTTAACCTTTGAGTATAAGACACAATGGTGACTAAGTTAACCATTGAGTATAAGACACAATGGTGACTAAGTTAACCATAGAGTATAAGACACAATGGTGACTAAGTTAACCATAGAGTATAAGACACAATGGTGACTAAGTTAACCACTGAGTATAAGACACAATGGTGACTAAGTTAACCAGTGAGTATAAGACACATTGGTGACTAAGTTAACCATTGAGTATAAGACACAATGGTGACTAAGTTAACCATTAAGTATCAGACGCAATGGTGACTAAGTTAACCAGTGAGTATAAGACACAATGGTGACTAAGTTAACCATTAAGTATCAGACACAATGGTGACTAAGTTAACCAGTGAGTATAAGACACATTGGTGACTAAGTTAACCATTGAGTATCAGACACAATGGTGAGTAAGTTAACCATTGAGTAGAAGACAAAATGGTGACTAAGTTAACCATTGAGTATAAGACACACTGGTGACTAAGTTAACCACTGAGTAGAAGACACAATAGTGACTAAGTTAACCATTGAGTATAAGACACAATAGTGACTAAGTTAACCATTGAGTATAAGACACAATGGTGACTAAGTTAACCATTGAGTATAAGACACAATGGTGACTAAGTTAACCATTGAGTATAAGACGCAATGGTGACTAAGTTAACCAGTGAGTATAAGACACAATGGTGACTAAGTTAACCATTAAGTATCAGACACAATGGTGACTAAGTTAACCAGTGAGTATAAGACACATTGGTGACTAAGTTAACCATTGAGTATCAGACACAATGGTGAGTAAGTTAACCATTGAGTAGAAGACAAAATGGTGACTAAGTTAACCATTGAGTATAAGACACAATGGTGACTAAGTTAACCACTGAGTAGAAGACACAATAGTGACTAAGTTAACCATTGAGTATAAGACACAATAGTGACTAAGTTAACCATTGAGTATAAGACACAATGGTGACTAAGTTAACCATTGAGTATAAGACACAATGGTGACTAAGTTAACCATTGAGTATAAGACACAATGGTGACTAAGTTAACCATTGAGTATAAGACACAATGGTGACTAAGTTAACCATTGAGTAGAAGACACAATGGTGACTAAGTTAACCATAGAGTATAAGACACAATGGTGACTAAGTTAACCATAGAGTATAAGACACAATGGTGACTAAGTTAACCATTGAGTATAAGACACAATGGTGACTAAGTTAACCATTGAGTATAAGACACAATGGTGACTAAGTTAACCATTGAGTATAAGACACAATGGTGACTAAGTTAACCATTGAGTATAAGACACAATGGTGACTAAGTTAACCATAGAGTATAAGACACAATGGTGACTAAGTTAACCATAGAGTATAAGATACAATGGTGACTAAGTTAACCAGTGAGTATAAGACACAATGGTGACGAAGTTAACCATTGAGTATAAGACACAATGGTGACTAAGTTAACCATAGAGTATAAGACACAATGGTGACTAAGTTAACCATAGAGTATAAGACACAATGGTGACTAAGTTAACCATTGAGTATAAGACACAATGGTGACTAAGTTAACCTTTGAGTATAAGACACAATGGTGACTAAGTTAACCATTGAGTATAAGACACAATGGTGACTAAGTTAACCATAGAGTATAAGACACAATGGTGACTAAGTTAACCATAGAGTATAAGACACAATGGTGACTAAGTTAACCACTGAGTATAAGACACAATGGTGACTAAGTTAACCAGTGAGTATAAGACACATTGGTGACTAAGTTAACCATTGAGTATAAGACACAATGGTGACTAAGTTAACCATTAAGTATCAGACGCAATGGTGACTAAGTTAACCAGTGAGTATAAGACACAATGGTGACTAAGTTAACCATTAAGTATCAGACACAATGGTGACTAAGTTAACCAGTGAGTATAAGACACATTGGTGACTAAGTTAACCATTGAGTATCAGACACAATGGTGAGTAAGTTAACCATTGAGTAGAAGACAAAATGGTGACTAAGTTAACCATTGAGTATAAGACACAATGGTGACTAAGTTAACCACTGAGTAGAAGACACAATAGTGACTAAGTTAACCATTGAGTATAAGACACAATAGTGACTAAGTTAACCATTGAGTATAAGACACAATGGTGACTAAGTTAACCATTGAGTATAAGACACAATGGTGACTAAGTTAACCATTGAGTATAAGACGCAATGGTGACTAAGTTAACCAGTGAGTATAAGACACAATGGTGACTAAGTTAACCATTAAGTATCAGACACAATGGTGACTAAGTTAACCAGTGAGTATAAGACACATTGGTGACTAAGTTAACCATTGAGTATCAGACACAATGGTGAGTAAGTTAACCATTGAGTAGAAGACAAAATGGTGACTAAGTTAACCATTGAGTATAAGACACAATGGTGACTAAGTTAACCACTGAGTAGAAGACACAATAGTGACTAAGTTAACCATTGAGTATAAGACACAATAGTGACTAAGTTAACCATTGAGTATAAGACACAATGGTGACTAAGTTAACCATTGAGTATAAGACACAATGGTGACTAAGTTAACCATTGAGTATAAGACACAATGGTGACTAAGTTAACCATTGAGTATAAGACACTGTGGTGACTAAGTTGGTGAAGAATGTCAGGGCCCCTGGTCCACAGTATCCATCTTGTGTAGACCATCAGCAGTAATGTTGGTGTACAACACATCTTCAGAGTCAATAACAGCTAAAGAGGTTGTTTCCACCAATTTCTGCTTCACGGTAAAAGAAAAGCAAGACTTGTTTCTAAAGTAAAATCCCAGTAAAAGTTTCAGGTTTTTTACAACATACTGAATGTGCTTCTTAAAACTCAAGTGGTCATCAATTAAAAGTCCTAAATATTGAATAGCAGATAGTAACAGAATGTGTTGCCATTGCTTGTTCAAATGTTCTCACACATCGTACACTTTTTGATGTGGAAAAGAACCCACACTTTGTTTTCTCTGCATTTAAAAGCAGTTGAAGATGGCAAAGTGGTTCTTGTACTCAAATGCATGTTGGAAATATTTCAAGTCCTCGGCAGGAGTGGATGTTGTGCTGCATTGACAGTATCATCATCGTAGTCGTGCTGCATTGACAGTATCATCATCGTAGTCGTGCTGCATTGACAGTATCATCATCGTAGTCGTGCTGCATTGACAGTATCATCATCGTAGTCGTGCTGCATTGACAGTATCATCATCGTAGTCGTGCTGCATTGACAGTATCATCATCGTAGTCGTGCTGCATTGACAGTATCATCATCGTAGTTGTGCTGCATTGACAGTATCATCATCGTAGTCGTGCTGCATTGACAGTATCATCATCGTAGTCGTGCTGCATTGACAGTATCATCATCGTAGTCGTGCTGCATTGACAGTATCATCATCGTAGTCGTGCTGCATTGACAGTATCATCATCGTAGTTGTGCTGCATTGACAGTATCATCATCGTAGTCGTGCTGCATTGACAGTATCATCATCGTAGTCGTGCTGCATTGACAGTATCATCATCGTAGTCGTGCTGCATTGACAGTATCATCATCTTAGTCGTGCTGCATTGACAGTATCATCATCGTAGTCGTGCTGCATTGACAGTATCATCATCTTAGTCGTGCTGCATTGACAGTATCATCATCGTAGTCGTGCTGCATTGACAGTATCATCATCGTAGTCATGCTGCATTGACAGTATCATCATCGTAGTTGTGCTGCATTGACAGTATCATCATCGTAGTCGTGCTGCATTGACAGTATCATCATCTTAGTTGTGCTGCATTGACAGTATCATCATCGTAGTCATGCTGCATTGACAGTATCATCATTGTAGTCGTGCTGCATTGACAGTATCATCATCGTAGTCGTGCTGCATTGACAGTATCATCATCGTAGTCGTGCTGCATTGACAGTATCATCATCGTAGTCATGCTGCATTGACAGTATCATCATCGTAGTCATGCTGCATTGACAGTATCATCATCGTAGTCGTGCTGCATTGACAGTATCATCATCTTAGTTGTGCTGCATTGACAGTATCATCATCGTAGTCGTGCTGCATTGACAGTATCATCATCGTAGTCGTGCTGCATTGACAGTATCATCATCTTAGTCGTGCTGCATTGACAGTATCATCATCGTAGTCGTGCTGCATTGACAGTATCATCATCTTAGTCGTGCTGCATTGACAGTATCATCATCGTAGTCGTGCTGCATTGACAGTATCATCATCGTAGTCGTGCTGCATTGACAGTATCATCATCGTAGTCGTGCTGCATTGACAGTATCATCATCGTAGTCGTGCTGCATTGACAGTATCATCATCGTAGTCGTGCTGCATTGACAGTATCATCATCGTAGTCGTGCTGCATTGACAGTATCATCATCGTAGTCGTGCTGCATTGACAGTATCATCATCTTAGTCGTGCTGTATTGACAGTATCATCATCGTAGTCGTGCTGCATTGACAGTATCATCATCTTAGTCGTGCTGCATTGACAGTATCATCATCGTAGTCGTGCTGCATTGACAGTATCATCATCGTAGTCGTGCTGCATTGACAGTATCATCATCGTAGTCGTGCTGCATTGACAGTATCATCATCGTAGTCGTGCTGCATTGACAGTATCATCATCGTAGTTGTGCTGCATTGACAGTATCATCATCGTAGTCGTGCTGCATTGACAGTATCATCATCGTAGTCGTGCTGCATTGACAGTATCATCATCGTAGTCATGCTGCATTGACAGTATCATCATTGTAGTCGTGCTGCATTGACAGTATCATCATCGTAGTCGTGCTGCATTGACAGTATCATCATCGTAGTCGTGCTGCATTGACAGTATCATCATCGTAGTCATGCTGCATTGACAGTATCATCATCGTAGTTGTGCTGCATTGACAGTATCATCATCGTAGTCGTGCTGCATTGACAGTATCATCATCTTAGTTGTGCTGCATTGACAGTATCATCATCGTAGTCATGCTGCATTGACAGTATCATCATTGTAGTCGTGCTGCATTGACAGTATCATCATCGTAGTCGTGCTGCATTGACAGTATCATCATCGTAGTCGTGCTGCATTGACAGTATCATCATCGTAGTCGTGCTGCATTGACAGTATCATCATCGTAGTCGTGCTGCATTGACAGTATCATCATCGTAGTCGTGCTGCATTGACAGTATCATCATCGTAGTTGTGCTGCATTGACAGTATCATCATCGTAGTCGTGCTGCATTGACAGTATCATCATCGTAGTCGTGCTGCATTGACAGTATCATCATCATAGTCGTGCTGCATTGACAGTATCATCATCGTAGTCGTGCTGCATTGACAGTATCATCATCGTAGTCGTGCTGCATTGACAGTATCATCATCGTAGTCGTGCTGCATTGACAGTATCATCATCGTAGTCGTGCTGCATTGACAGTATCATCATCGTAGTCGTGCTGCATTGACAGTATCATCATCTTAGTCGTGCTGCATTGACAGTATCATCATCGTAGTCGTGCTGCATTGACAGTATCATCATCGTAGTCATGCTGCATTGACAGTATCATCATCGTAGTTGTGCTGCATTGACAGTATCATCATCGTAGTCGTGCTGCATTGACAGTATCATCATCTTAGTCGTGCTGCATTGACAGTATCATCATCGTAGTCATGCTGCATTGACAGTATCATCATTGTAGTCGTGCTGCATTGACAGTATCATCATCGTAGTCGTGCTGCATTGACAGTATCATCATCGTAGTCGTGCTGCATTGACAGTATCATCATCGTAGTCATGCTGCATTGACAGTATCATCATCGTAGTCATGCTGCATTGACAGTATCATCATCGTAGTCGTGCTGCATTGACAGTATCATCATCTTAGTTGTGCTGCATTGACAGTATCATCATCGTAGTCGTGCTGCATTGACAGTATCATCATCGTAGTCGTGCTGCATTGACAGTATCATCATCTTAGTCGTGCTGCATTGACAGTATCATCATCGTAGTCGTGCTGCATTGACAGTATCATCATCTTAGTCGTGCTGCATTGACAGTATCATCATCGTAGTCGTGCTGCATTGACAGTATCATCATCGTAGTCGTGCTGCATTGACAGTATCATCATCGTAGTCGTGCTGCATTGACAGTATCATCATCGTAGTCGTGCTGCATTGACAGTATCATCATCGTAGTCGTGCTGCATTGACAGTATCATCATCGTAGTCGTGCTGCATTGACAGTATCATCATCGTAGTCGTGCTGCATTGACAGTATCATCATCTTAGTCGTGCTGTATTGACAGTATCATCATCGTAGTCGTGCTGCATTGACAGTATCATCATCTTAGTCGTGCTGCATTGACAGTATCATCATCGTAGTCGTGCTGCATTGACAGTATCATCATCGTAGTCGTGCTGCATTGACAGTATCATCATCGTAGTCGTGCTGCATTGACAGTATCATCATCGTAGTCGTGCTGCATTGACAGTATCATCATCGTAGTTGTGCTGCATTGACAGTATCATCATCGTAGTCGTGCTGCATTGACAGTATCATCATCGTAGTCGTGCTGCATTGACAGTATCATCATCGTAGTCATGCTGCATTGACAGTATCATCATTGTAGTCGTGCTGCATTGACAGTATCATCATCGTAGTCGTGCTGCATTGACAGTATCATCATCGTAGTCGTGCTGCATTGACAGTATCATCATCGTAGTCATGCTGCATTGACAGTATCATCATCGTAGTTGTGCTGCATTGACAGTATCATCATCGTAGTCGTGCTGCATTGACAGTATCATCATCTTAGTTGTGCTGCATTGACAGTATCATCATCGTAGTCATGCTGCATTGACAGTATCATCATTGTAGTCGTGCTGCATTGACAGTATCATCATCGTAGTCGTGCTGCATTGACAGTATCATCATCGTAGTCGTGCTGCATTGACAGTATCATCATCGTAGTCATGCTGCATTGACAGTATCATCATCGTAGTTGTGCTGCATTGACAGTATCATCATCGTAGTCGTGCTGCATTGACAGTATCATCATCTTAGTTGTGCTGCATTGACAGTATCATCATCGTAGTCGTGCTGCATTGACAGTATCATCATCGTAGTCGTGCTGCATTGACAGTATCATCATCGTAGTCGTGCTGCATTGACAGTATCATCATCGTAGTTGTGCTGCATTGACAGTATCATCATCGTAGTCGTGCTGCATTGACAGTATCATCATCGTAGTCGTGCTGCATTGACAGTATCATCATCGTAGTCATGCTGCATTGACAGTATCATCATCGTAGTCGTGCTGCATTGACAGTATCATCATCGTAGTCGTGCTGCATTGACAGTATCATCATCGTAGTCGTGCTGCATTGACAGTATCATCATCGTAGTCATGCTGCATTGACAGTATCATCATCGTAGTTGTGCTGCATTGACAGTATCATCATCGTAGTCGTGCTGCATTGACAGTATCATCATCTTAGTTGTGCTGCATTGACAGTATCATCATCGTAGTCATGCTGCATTGACAGTATCATCATTGTAGTCGTGCTGCATTGACAGTATCATCATCGTAGTCGTGCTGCATTGACAGTATCATCATCGTAGTCGTGCTGCATTGACAGTATCATCATCGTAGTCATGCTGCATTGACAGTATCATCATCGTAGTTGTGCTGCATTGACAGTATCATCATCGTAGTCGTGCTGCATTGACAGTATCATCATCTTAGTCGTGCTGCATTGACAGTATCATCATCGTAGTCGTGCTGCATTGACAGTATCATCATCGTAGTCGTGCTGCATTGACAGTATCATCATCGTAGTCGTGCTGCATTGACAGTATCATCATCTTAGTCGTGCTGCATTCACAGTATCATCATCGTAGTCGTGCTGCATTGACAGTATCATCATCTTAGTCGTGCTGCATTGACAGTATCATCATCGTAGTCGTGCTGCATTGACAGTATCATCATCGTAGTCATGCTGCATTGACAGTATCATCATCGTAGTTGTGCTGCATTGACAGTATCATCATCGTAGTCGTGCTGCATTGACAGTATCATCATCTTAGTTGTGCTGCATTGACAGTATCATCATCGTAGTCATGCTGCATTGACAGTATCATCATTGTAGTCGTGCTGCATTGACAGTATCATCATCGTAGTCGTGCTGCATTGACAGTATCATCATCGTAGTCGTGCTGCATTGACAGTATCATCATCGTAGTCATGCTGCATTGACAGTATCATCATCGTAGTCATGCTGCATTGACAGTATCATCATCGTAGTCGTGCTGCATTGACAGTATCATCATCTTAGTTGTGCTGCATTGACAGTATCATCATCGTAGTCGTGCTGCATTGACAGTATCATCATCGTAGTCGTGCTGCATTGACAGTATCATCATCTTAGTCGTGCTGCATTGACAGTATCATCATCGTAGTCGTGCTGCATTGACAGTATCATCATCTTAGTCGTGCTGCATTGACAGTATCATCATCGTAGTCGTGCTGCATTGACAGTATCATCATCGTAGTCGTGCTGCATTGACAGTATCATCATCGTAGTCGTGCTGCATTGACAGTATCATCATCGTAGTCGTGCTGCATTGACAGTATCATCATCGTAGTCGTGCTGCATTGACAGTATCATCATCGTAGTCGTGCTGCATTGACAGTATCATCATCGTAGTCGTGCTGCATTGACAGTATCATCATCTTAGTCGTGCTGCATTGACAGTATCATCATCGTAGTCGTGCTGCATTGACAGTATCATCATCTTAGTCGTAATGCATTGACAGTATCATCATCGTAGTCGTGCTGCATTGACAGTATCATCATCGTAGTCGTGCTGCATTGACAGTATCATCATCGTAGTCGTGCTGCATTGACAGTATCATCATCGTAGTCGTGCTGCATTGACAGTATCATCATCTTAGTCGTGCTGCATTGACAGTATCATCATCGTAGTCGTGCTGCATTGACAGTATCATCATCTTAGTCGTGCTGCATTGACAGTATCATCATCGTAGTTGTGCTGCATTGACAGTATCATCATCGTAGTCGTGCTGCATTGACAGTATCATCATTGTAGTCGTGCTGCATTGACAGAATCATCATCTTAGTCGTGCTGCATTGACAGTATCATCATCGTAGTCGTGCTGCATTGACAGTATCATCATCGTAGTCATGCTGCATTGACAGTATCATCATCGTAGTCGTGCTGCATTGACAGAATCATCATCATAGTCGTGCTGCATTGACAGTATCATCATCGTAGTCGTGCTGCATTGACAGTATCATCATCGTAGTCGTGCTGCATTGACAGTATCATCATCGTAGTCGTGCTGCATTGACAGTATCATCATCGTAGTCGTGCTGCATTGACAGTATCATCATCGTAGTCGTGCTGCATTGACAGTATCATCATCGTAGTCGTGCTGCATTGACAGAATCATCATCGTAGTCGTGCTGCATTGACAGTATCATCATCGTAGTCGTGCTGCATTGACAGTATCATCATCGTAGTCGTGCTGCATTGACAGTATCATCATCGTAGTCGTGCTGCATTGACAGTATCATCATCGTAGTCGTGCTGCATTGACAGTATCATCATCGTAGTCGTGCTGCATTGACAGTATCATCATCGTAGTCGTGCTGCATTGACAGTATCATCATCGTAGTCGTGCTGCATTGACAGTATCATCATCGTAGTCGTGCTGCATTGACAGTATCATCATCGTAGTCGTGCTGCATTGACAGTATAATCATCTTAGTCGTGCTGCATTGACAGTATCATCATCGTAGTCGTGCTGCATTGACAGTATCATCATCGTAGTCGTGCTGCATTGACAGTATCATCATCGTAGTCGTGCTGCATTGACAGTATCATCATCTTAGTCGTGCTGCATTGACAGTATCATCATCGTAGTCGTGCTGCATTGACAGTATCATCATCGTAGTCGTGCTGCATTGACAGTATCATCATCTTAGTCGTGCTGCATTGACAGTATCATCATCGTAGTCGTGCTGCATTGACAGTATCATCATCGTAGTCGTGCTGCATTGACAGTATCATCATCGTAGTCGTGCTGCATTGACAGTATCATCATCGTAGTCGTGCTGCGTTGACAGTATCATCATCTTAGTCGTGCTGCATTGACAGTATCATCATCGTAGTCGTGCTGCATTGACAGTATCATCATCGTAGTCGTGCTGCATTGACAGTATCATCATCGTAGTCGTGCTGCATTGACAGTATCATCATCGTAGAAATGGAAAGTTGAGTTGGGAATATAATGTCCAAGATTACTGATGTACGTAGTGAATAATAAGGGGCCCAACACAGATCTTTGAGGGAAACCCCTTTTCACTTGCAGAACGTCCGATGAGGAACCTTCTATCTGAACATCCTGAGTTCTACTTGGAAGCTCATTTGCAAACCAACAAACTCCTTGCTGGGAAAAACCAATATCTGAAAGACGTTTGATTGAAAGGACATGATCAACTGTGTCAAGTGCCTTCAAAAGTCAACAAAGCAAGACAGACATCACTGCTTCTTGTCAGGAGCTTCACTTAAGTCATTGATGAACTTCATAGCAGCAGCAACAGGACTGGGATTTTGGCCGAAACCTGACTGAAATGGTGACAGAATAAAGTTGGTGTCCAAGAAGTCTTTTATCTGCTCACCGATAAGGGATTCAATCACTTTTGCAAGAACAGAGAGTTTAGAGATTGGTCTGTAATTATTTAGATTGCTAGGGTCACCTCATTTTAACTTTTAGTACCGGTATTTTCCAGAAGCAGAAGCAATATAGTCTCCTGCCAGCCCCACTATGGACTGGACTCTCACTATTATGTTAGATCCACTATGGACTGGACTCTCACTATTATGTTAGATCCACTATGGACTGGACTCTCACTATTATGTTAGATCCACTATGGACTGGACTCTCACACTATTGTGTTGGATCCACTATGGACTGGACTCTCACTATTATGTTAGATCCACTATGGACTGGACTCTCACTATTATGTTAGATCCACTATGGACTGGACTCACACTATTATGCTCGATCAACTATGGACTGGACTCTCACTATTATGTTAGATCCACTATGGACTGGGCTCTCACTATTATGTTAGATCCACTATGGACTGGACTCTCACACTATTATGTTAGATCCACTATGGACTGGACTCTCACTATTATGTTAGATCCACTATGGACTGGACTCTCACTATTATGTTAGATCCACTATGGACTGGACTCTCACTATTATGTTAGATCCACTATGGACTGGACTCTCACTATTATGTTAGATCCACTATGGACTGGACTATCACTATTATGTTAGATCCACTATGGACTGGACTATCACTATTATGTTAGATCCACTATGGACTGGACTCTCACTATTATGTTAGATCCACTATGGACTGGACTCTCACTATTATGTTAGATCCACTATGGACTGGACTCTCACACTATTGTGTTGGATCCACTATGGACTGGACTCTCACTATTATGTTAGATCCACTATGGACTGGACTCTCACTATTATGTTAGATCCACTATGGACTGGACTCACACTATTATGCTCGATCAACTATGGACTGGACTCTCACTATTATGTTAGATCCACTATGGACTGGGCTCTCACTATTATGTTAGATCCACTATGGACTGGACTCTCACACTATTATGTTAGATCCACTATGGACTGGACTCTCACTATTATGTTAGATCCACTATGGACTGGACTCTCACTATTATGTTAGATCCACTATGGACTGGACTCTCACTATTATGTTAGATCCACTATGGACTGGACTCTCACTATTATGTTAGATCCACTATGGACTGGACTATCACTATTATGTTAGATCCACTATGGACTGGACTATCACTATTATGTTAGATCCACTATGGACTGGACTCTCACACTATTATGTTAGATCCACTATGGACTGGACTCTCACTATTATGTTAGATCCACTATGGACTGGACTCTCACTATTATGTTAGATCCACTATGGACTGGACTCTCACTATTATGTTAGATCCACTATGGACTGGACTCTCACTATTATGTTAGATCCACTATGGACTGGACTATCACTATTATGTTAGATCCACTATGGACTGGACTATCACTATTATGTTAGATCCACTATGGACTGGACTCTCACACTATTATGTTAGATCCACTATGGACTGGACTCTCACTATTATGTTAGATCCACTATGGACTGGACTCTCACTATTATGTTAGATCCACTATGGACTGGACTCTCACTATTATGTTAGATCCACTATGGACTGGACTCTCACACTATTATGTTAGATCCACTAAGGACTGGACTCTCACTATTATGTTAGATCCACTATGGACTGGACTCTCACTATTATGTTAGATCCACTATGGACTGGACTCTCACTATTATGTTAGATCCACTATGGACTGGACTCTCACTATTATGTTGGATCCACTATGGACTGGACTCTCACTATTATGTTAGATCCACTATGGACTGGACTCTCACACTATTATGTTGGATCCATTATGGACTGGACTCTCACTATTATGTTAGATCCACTATAGACTGGACTCTCACTATTATGTTAGATCCACTATGGACTGGACTCTCACTCTATTATGTTAGATCCACTATGGACTGGACTCTCACTATTATGTTAGATCCACTATAGACTGGACTCACACTATTATGTTAGATCCACTATGGACTGGACTCTCACTATTATGTTAGATCCACTATGGATTGGACTCTCACTATTATGTTAGATCCACTAGGAACTGGACTCTCACTATTATGTTAGATCCACTATGGACTGGACTCTCACTATTATGTTAGATCCACTATGGACTGGACTCTCACTATTATGTTAGATCCATTATGGACTGGACTCACACTATTATGTTAGATCCACTATGGACTGGACTCTCACACTATTATGTTAGATCCACTATGGACTGGACTCTCACTATTATGTTAGATCCACTATGTACTGGACTCTCACTATTATGTTAGATCCACTATGGACTGGACTCTCACTATTATGTTAGATCCACTATGGACTGGACTCTCACTATTATGTTGGATCCACTATGGACTGGACTCACACTATTATGTTAGATCCACTATGGACTGGACTCTCACTATTATGTTAGATCCACTATGTACTGGACTCTCACTATTATGTTAGATCCACTATGGACTGGACTCTCACTATTATGTTAGATCCACTATGGACTGGACTCTCACTATTATGTTAGATCCACTAGGAATTGGACTCTCACTATTATGTTAGATCCACTATGGACTGGACTCTCACTATTGTGTTAGATCCACTATGGACTGGACTCTCACTATTATGTTAGATCCACTATGGACTGGACTCTCACTATTATGTTAGATCCACTAGGAACTGGACTCTCACTATTATGTTAGATCCACTATGGACTGGACTCTCACTATTATGTTGGATCCACTATGGACTGGACTCTCACTATTATGCTTGATCCACTATGGACTGGACTCTCACACTATTATGTTAGATCCACTATGGACTGGACTCTCACTATTATGTTAGATCCACTATGGACTGGACTCTCACTATTATGTTAGATCCACTATGGACTGGACTCTCACACTATTATGTTAGATCCACTATGGACTGGACTCTCACTATTATGTTTGATCCACTATGGACTGGACTCCCACTATTATGTTAGATCCACTATGGACTGGACTCTCACTATTATGTTAGATCCACTATGGACTGGACTCTCACTATTATGTTAGATCCACTATGGACTGGACTCTCACTATTATGTTGGATCCACTATGGACTGGACTCTCACTATTATGTTAGATCCACTATGGACTGGACTCTCACTATTATGTTAGATCCGCTATGGACTGGACTCACACTATTATGTTAGATCCACTATGGACTGGACTCTCACTATTATGTTAGATCCACTATGGACTGGACTCTCACTATTATGTTAGATCCACTATGGACTGGACTCTCACACTATTATGTTGGATCCACTATGGACTGGACTCTCACTATTATGTTAGATCCACTATGTACTGGACTCTCACTATTATGTTAGATCCACTATGGACTGGACTCTCACTATTATGTTAGATCCACTATGGACTGGACTCTCACTATTATGTTAGATCCACTAGGAACTGGACTCTCACTATTATGTTAGATCCACTATGGACTGGACTCTCACTATTTTGTTAGATCCACTATGGACTGGACTCTCACTATTATGTTAGATCCACTATGGACTGGACTCTCACTATTATGTTAGATCCACTAGGAACTGGACTCTCACTATTATGTTAGATCCACTATGGACTGGACTCTCACTATTATGTTAGATCCACTATGGACTGGACTCTCACTATTATGCTTGATCCACTATGGACTGGACTCTCACACTATTATGTTGGATCCACTATGGACTGGACTCTCACTATTATGTTAGATCCACTATGGACTGGACTCTCACTATTATGTTTGATCCACTATGGACTGGACTCCCACTATTATGTTAGATCCACTATGGACTGGACTCTCACTATTATGTTAGATCCACTATGGACTGGACTCTCACTATTATGTTAGATCCACTATGGACTGGACTCTCACTATTATGTTGGATCCACTATGGACTGGACTCTCACTATTATGTTAGATCCACTATGGACTGGACTCTCACTATTATGTTAGATCCACTATGGACTGGACTCTCACTATTATGTTAGATCCACTATGGACTGGACTCTCACTATTATGTTAGATCCGCTATGGACTGGACTCACACTATTATGTTAGATCCACTATGGACTGGACTCTCACTATTATGTTAGATCCACTATGGACTGGACTCTCACACTATTGTGTTGGATCCACTATGGACTGGACTCTCACTATTATGTTAGATCCACTATGGACTGGACTCTCACTATTATGTTAGATCCACTATGGACTGGACTCACACTATTATGCTCGATCAACTATGGACTGGACTCTCACTATTATGTTAGATCCACTATGGACTGGGCTCTCACTATTATGTTAGATCCACTATGGACTGGACTCTCACACTATTATGTTAGATCCACTATGGACTGGACTCTCACTATTATGTTAGATCCACTATGGACTGGACTCTCACTATTATGTTAGATCCACTATGGACTGGACTCTCACTATTATGTTAGATCCACTATGGACTGGACTCTCACTATTATGTTAGATCCACTATGGACTGGACTATCACTATTATGTTAGATCCACTATGGACTGGACTATCACTATTATGTTAGATCCACTATGGACTGGACTCTCACTATTATGTTAGATCCACTATGGACTGGACTCTCACTATTATGTTAGATCCACTATGGACTGGACTCTCACACTATTGTGTTGGATCCACTATGGACTGGACTCTCACTATTATGTTAGATCCACTATGGACTGGACTCTCACTATTATGTTAGATCCACTATGGACTGGACTCACACTATTATGCTCGATCAACTATGGACTGGACTCTCACTATTATGTTAGATCCACTATGGACTGGGCTCTCACTATTATGTTAGATCCACTATGGACTGGACTCTCACACTATTATGTTAGATCCACTATGGACTGGACTCTCACTATTATGTTAGATCCACTATGGACTGGACTCTCACTATTATGTTAGATCCACTATGGACTGGACTCTCACTATTATGTTAGATCCACTATGGACTGGACTCTCACTATTATGTTAGATCCACTATGGACTGGACTATCACTATTATGTTAGATCCACTATGGACTGGACTATCACTATTATGTTAGATCCACTATGGACTGGACTCTCACACTATTATGTTAGATCCACTATGGACTGGACTCTCACTATTATGTTAGATCCACTATGGACTGGACTCTCACTATTATGTTAGATCCACTATGGACTGGACTCTCACTATTATGTTAGATCCACTATGGACTGGACTCTCACTATTATGTTAGATCCACTATGGACTGGACTATCACTATTATGTTAGATCCACTATGGACTGGACTATCACTATTATGTTAGATCCACTATGGACTGGACTCTCACACTATTATGTTAGATCCACTATGGACTGGACTCTCACTATTATGTTAGATCCACTATGGACTGGACTCTCACTATTATGTTAGATCCACTATGGACTGGACTCTCACTATTATGTTAGATCCACTATGGACTGGACTCTCACACTATTATGTTAGATCCACTAAGGACTGGACTCTCACTATTATGTTAGATCCACTATGGACTGGACTCTCACTATTATGTTAGATCCACTATGGACTGGACTCTCACTATTATGTTAGATCCACTATGGACTGGACTCTCACTATTATGTTGGATCCACTATGGACTGGACTCTCACTATTATGTTAGATCCACTATGGACTGGACTCTCACACTATTATGTTGGATCCATTATGGACTGGACTCTCACTATTATGTTAGATCCACTATAGACTGGACTCTCACTATTATGTTAGATCCACTATGGACTGGACTCTCACTCTATTATGTTAGATCCACTATGGACTGGACTCTCACTATTATGTTAGATCCACTATAGACTGGACTCACACTATTATGTTAGATCCACTATGGACTGGACTCTCACTATTATGTTAGATCCACTATGGATTGGACTCTCACTATTATGTTAGATCCACTAGGAACTGGACTCTCACTATTATGTTAGATCCACTATGGACTGGACTCTCACTATTATGTTAGATCCACTATGGACTGGACTCTCACTATTATGTTAGATCCATTATGGACTGGACTCACACTATTATGTTAGATCCACTATGGACTGGACTCTCACACTATTATGTTAGATCCACTATGGACTGGACTCTCACTATTATGTTAGATCCACTATGTACTGGACTCTCACTATTATGTTAGATCCACTATGGACTGGACTCTCACTATTATGTTAGATCCACTATGGACTGGACTCTCACTATTATGTTGGATCCACTATGGACTGGACTCACACTATTATGTTAGATCCACTATGGACTGGACTCTCACTATTATGTTAGATCCACTATGTACTGGACTCTCACTATTATGTTAGATCCACTATGGACTGGACTCTCACACTATTATGTTAGATCCACTATGGACTGGACTCTCACTATTATGTTAGATCCACTATGGACTGGACTCTCACTATTATGTTAGATCCACTATGGACTGGACTCTCACTATTATGTTAGATCCACTATGGACTGGACTATCACTATTATGTTAGATCCACTATGGACTGGACTATCACTATTATGTTAGATCCACTATGGACTGGACTCTCACACTATTATGTTAGATCCACTATGGACTGGACTCTCACTATTATGTTAGATCCACTATGGACTGGACTCTCACTATTATGTTAGATCCACTATGGACTGGACTCTCACTATTATGTTAGATCCACTATGGACTGGACTCTCACTATTATGTTAGATCCACTATGGACTGGACTATCACTATTATGTTAGATCCACTATGGACTGGACTATCACTATTATGTTAGATCCACTATGGACTGGACTCTCACACTATTATGTTAGATCCACTATGGACTGGACTCTCACTATTATGTTAGATCCACTATGGACTGGACTCTCACTATTATGTTAGATCCACTATGGACTGGACTCTCACTATTATGTTAGATCCACTATGGACTGGACTCTCACACTATTATGTTAGATCCACTAAGGACTGGACTCTCACTATTATGTTAGATCCACTATGGACTGGACTCTCACTATTATGTTAGATCCACTATGGACTGGACTCTCACTATTATGTTAGATCCACTATGGACTGGACTCTCACTATTATGTTGGATCCACTATGGACTGGACTCTCACTATTATGTTAGATCCACTATGGACTGGACTCTCACACTATTATGTTGGATCCATTATGGACTGGACTCTCACTATTATGTTAGATCCACTATAGACTGGACTCTCACTATTATGTTAGATCCACTATGGACTGGACTCTCACTCTATTATGTTAGATCCACTATGGACTGGACTCTCACTTTTATGTTAGATCCACTATAGACTGGACTCACACTATTATGTTAGATCCACTATGGACTGGACTCTCACTATTATGTTAGATCCACTATGGATTGGACTCTCACTATTATGTTAGATCCACTAGGAACTGGACTCTCACTATTATGTTAGATCCACTATGGACTGGACTCTCACTATTATGTTAGATCCACTATGGACTGGACTCTCACTATTATGTTAGATCCATTATGGACTGGACTCACACTATTATGTTAGATCCACTATGGACTGGACTCTCACACTATTATGTTAGATCCACTATGGACTGGACTCTCACTATTATGTTAGATCCACTATGTACTGGACTCTCACTATTATGTTAGATCCACTATGGACTGGACTCTCACTATTATGTTAGATCCACTATGGACTGGACTCTCACTATTATGTTGGATCCACTATGGACTGGACTCACACTATTATGTTAGATCCACTATGGACTGGACTCTCACTATTATGTTAGATCCACTATGTACTGGACTCTCACTATTATGTTAGATCCACTATGGACTGGACTCTCACTATTATGTTAGATCCACTATGGACTGGACTCTCACTATTATGTTAGATCCACTAGGAATTGGACTCTCACTATTATGTTAGATCCACTATGGACTGGACTCTCACTATTGTGTTAGATCCACTATGGACTGGACTCTCACTATTATGTTAGATCCACTATGGACTGGACTCTCACTATTATGTTAGATCCACTAGGAACTGGACTCTCACTATTATGTTAGATCCACTATGGACTGGACTCTCACTATTATGTTGGATCCACTATGGACTGGACTCTCACTATTATGCTTGATCCACTATGGACTGGACTCTCACACTATTATGTTAGATCCACTATGGACTGGACTCTCACTATTATGTTAGATCCACTATGGACTGGACTCTCACTATTATGTTAGATCCACTATGGACTGGACTCTCACACTATTATGTTAGATCCACTATGGACTGGACTCTCACTATTATGTTTGATCCACTATGGACTGGACTCCCACTATTATGTTAGATCCACTATGGACTGGACTCTCACTATTATGTTAGATCCACTATGGACTGGACTCTCACTATTATGTTAGATCCACTATGGACTGGACTCTCACTATTATGTTGGATCCACTATGGACTGGACTCTCACTATTATGTTAGATCCACTATGGACTGGACTCTCACTATTATGTTAGATCCGCTATGGACTGGACTCACACTATTATGTTAGATCCACTATGGACTGGACTCTCACTATTATGTTAGATCCACTATGGACTGGACTCTCACTATTATGTTAGATCCACTATGGACTGGACTCTCACACTATTATGTTGGATCCACTATGGACTGGACTCTCACTATTATGTTAGATCCACTATGTACTGGACTCTCACTATTATGTTAGATCCACTATGGACTGGACTCTCACTATTATGTTAGATCCACTATGGACTGGACTCTCACTATTATGTTAGATCCACTAGGAACTGGACTCTCACTATTATGTTAGATCCACTATGGACTGGACTCTCACTATTTTGTTAGATCCACTATGGACTGGACTCTCACTATTATGTTAGATCCACTATGGACTGGACTCTCACTATTATGTTAGATCCACTAGGAACTGGACTCTCACTATTATGTTAGATCCACTATGGACTGGACTCTCACTATTATGTTAGATCCACTATGGACTGGACTCTCACTATTATGCTTGATCCACTATGGACTGGACTCTCACACTATTATGTTGGATCCACTATGGACTGGACTCTCACTATTATGTTAGATCCACTATGGACTGGACTCTCACTATTATGTTTGATCCACTATGGACTGGACTCCCACTATTATGTTAGATCCACTATGGACTGGACTCTCACTATTATGTTAGATCCACTATGGACTGGACTCTCACTATTATGTTAGATCCACTATGGACTGGACTCTCACTATTATGTTGGATCCACTATGGACTGGACTCTCACTATTATGTTAGATCCACTATGGACTGGACTCTCACTATTATGTTAGATCCACTATGGACTGGACTCTCACTATTATGTTAGATCCACTATGGACTGGACTCTCACTATTATGTTAGATCCGCTATGGACTGGACTCACACTATTATGTTAGATCCACTATGGACTGGACTCTCACTATTATGTTAGATCCACTATGGACTGGACTCTCACTATTATGTTAGATCCACTATGGACTGGACTCTCACACTATTATGTTGGATCCACTATGGACTGGACTCTCACTATTATGTTAGATCCACTATGTACTGGACTCTCACTATTATGTTAGATCCACTATGGACTGGACTCTCACTATTATGTTAGATCCACTATGGACTGGACTCTCACTATTATGTTAGATCCACTAGGAACTGGACTCTCACTATTATGTTAGATCCACTATGGACTGGACTCTCACTATTTTGTTAGATCCACTATGGACTGGACTCTCACTATTATGTTAGATCCACTATGGACTGGACTCTCACTATTATGTTAGATCCACTAGGAACTGGACTCTCACTATTATGTTAGATCCACTATGGACTGGACTCTCACTATTATGTTAGATCCACTATGGACTGGACTCTCACTATTATGCTTGATCCACTATGGACTGGACTCTCACACTATTATGTTGGATCCACTATGGACTGGACTCTCACTATTATGTTAGATCCACTATGGACTGGACTCTCACTATTATGTTAGATCCACTATGGACTGGACTCTCACACTATTATGTTAGATCCACTATGGACTGGACCCTCACTATTATGTTTGATCCACTATGGACTGGACTCCCACTATTATGTTAGATCCACTATGGACTGGACTCCCACTATTATGTTAGATCCACTATGGACTGGACTCTCACTATTATGTTAGATCCACTATGGACTGGACTCTCACTATTATGTTGGATCCACTATGGACTGGACTCTCACTATTATGTTAGATCCACTATGGACTGGACTCTCACTATTATGTTAGATCCACTATGGACTGGACTCTCACTATTATGTTAGATCCACTATGGACTGGACTCTCACTATTATGTTAGATCCACTATGGACTGGACTCTCACACTATTATGTTAGATCCACTATGGACTGGACTCTCACTATTATGTTAGATCCACTATGGACTGGACTCTCACTATTATGTTAGATCCACTATGGACTGGACTCTCACTATTATATTAGATCCACTATGGACTGGACTCTCACTATTATGTTAGATCCACTATGGACTGGACTCTCACTATTATGTTAGATCCACTATGGACTGGACTCTCACTATTATGTTAGATCCACTATGGACTGGACTCTCACTATTATGTTAGATCCACTATGGACTGGACTCTCACACTATTGTGTTGGATCCACTATGGACTGGACTCTCACTATTATGTTAGATCCACTATGGACTGGACTCTCACACTATTATGTTAGATCCACTATGGACTGGACTCTCACTATTATGTTAGATCCACTATGGACTGGACTCTCACTATTATGTTAGATCCACTATGGACTGGACTCTCACTATTATGTTAGATCCACTATGGACTGGACTCTCACACTATTGTGTTGGATCCACTATGGACTGGACTCTCACTATTATGTTGGATCCTTTATGGACTGGACTCTCACTATTATGTTAGATCCACTATGGACTGGACTCTCACTATTATGTTAGATCCACTATGGACTGGACTCTCACACTATTATGTTAGATCCACTATGGACTGGACTCTCACTATTATGTTCGATCCACTATGGACTGGACTCTCACACTATAATGTTAGATCCACTATGGACTGGACTCTCACTATTATGTTAAATCCACTATGGACTGGACTCTCACTATTATGTTAGATCCACTATGGACTGGACCCTCACTATTATGTTAGATCCACTATGGACTGGACTCTCACTATTATGTTAGATCCACTATGGACTGGACTCTCACTATTATGTTAGATCCACTATGGACTGGACTCTCACTATTATGTTAGATCCACTATGGACTGGACTCTTACTATTATGTTAGATCCACTATGGACTGGACTCTCACACTATTGTGTTGGATCCACTATGGACTGGACTCTCACTATTATGTTAGATCCACTATGGACTGGACTCTCACACTATTATGTTAGATCCACTATGGACTGGACTCTCACACTATTATGTTAGATCCACTATGGACTGGACTCTCACTATTATGTTAGATCCACTATGGACTGGACTCTCACACTATTATGTTAGATCCACTATGGACTGGACTCTCACTATTATGTTAGATCCACTATGGACTGGACTCTCACTATTATGTTAGATCCACTATGGACTGGACTCTCACTATTATGTTAGATCCACTATGGACTGGACTCTCACTATTATGTTAGATCCACTATGGACTGGACTCACACTATTATGTTAGATCCACTATGGACTGGACTCTCACTATTATGTTAGATCCTTTATGGACTGGACTCACACTATTATGTTAGATCCTTTATGGACTGGACTCTCACTATTATGTTAGATCCACTATGGACTGGACTCTCACTATTATGTTAGATCCACTATGGACTGGACTCTCACTATTATGTTAGATCCACTAT
Organism: Nerophis ophidion; assembly: GCF_033978795.1. Classification (NCBI taxonomy): domain Eukaryota; kingdom Metazoa; phylum Chordata; class Actinopteri; order Syngnathiformes; family Syngnathidae; genus Nerophis; species Nerophis ophidion. The sequence goes on along the minus strand of NC_084636.1, from coordinate 36,317,040 downwards.
GGACTGGACTCTCACTATTATGTTAGATCCACTATGGACTGGACTCTCACTATTATGTTAGATCCACTATGGACTGGACTCTCACTATTATGTTAGATCCTTTATGGACTGGACTCTCACTATTATGTTAAATCCACTATGGACTGGACTCTCACTATTATGTTAGATCCACTATGGACTGGACTCTCACTATTATGTTAGATCCACTATGGACTGGACTCTCACTATTATGTTAGATCCACTATGGACTGGACTCTCACTATTATGTTAGATCCACTATGGACTGGACTCTCACTATTATGTTAGATCCTTTATGGACTGGACTCTCACACTATTATGTTAGATCCACTATGGACTGGACTGTCACTATTATGTTAGATCCACTATGGACTGGACTCTCACTATTATGTTAGATCCACTATGGACTGGACTCTCACACTATTATGTTAGATCCACTATGGACTGGACTCTTACTATTATGTTAGATCCACTATGGACTGGACTCTCACTATTATGTTAGATCCACTATGGACTGGACTCTCACTATTATGTTAGATCCACTATGGACTGGACTCTCACTATTATGTTAGATCCACTATGGACTGGACTCTCACTATTATGTTAGATCCACTATGGACTGGACTCTCACTATTATGTTAGATCCACTATGGACTGGACTCTCACTATTATGTTGGATCCACTATGGACTGGACTCTCACTATTATGTTAGATCCACTATGGACTGGACTCTCACTATTATGTTAGATCCACTATGGACTGGACTCTCACACTGTTATGTTAGATCCACTATGGACTGGACTCTCACTATTATGTTAGATCCTTTATGGACTGGACTCTCACACTGTTATGTTAGATCCACTATGGACTGGACTCTCACACTATTATGTTAGATCCACTATGGACTGGACTCTCACACTATTATGTTAGACCCACTATGGACTGGACTGTCACTATTATGTTAGATCCGCTATGGACTGGACTCTCACTATTATGTTAGATCCACTATGGACTGGACTCTCACTATTATGTTAGATCCACTATGGACTGGACTCTCACTATTATGTTGGATCCACTATGGACTGGACTCTCACTATTATGTTAGATCCACTATGGACTGGACTCTCACACTGTTATGTTAGATCCACTATGGACTGGACTCTCACTATTATGTTAGATCCACTATGGACTGGACTCTCACTATTATGTTAGATCCACTATGGACTGGACTCTCACTATTATGTTAGATCCACTATGGACTGGACTCTCACTATTATGTTAGATCCACTATGGACTGGACTCTCACTATTATGTTAGATCCACTATGGACTGGACTCTCACTATTATGTTGGATCCACTATGGACTGGACTCTCACTATTATGTTAGATCCACTATGGACTGGACTCTCACTATTATGTTAGATCCACTATGGACTGGACTCTCACACTGTTATGTTAGATCCACTATGGACTGGACTCTCACTATTATGTTAGATCCTTTATGGACTGGACTCTCACACTGTTATGTTAGATCCACTATGGACTGGACTCTCACACTATTATGTTAGATCCACTATGGACTGGACTCTCACACTATTATGTTAGACCCACTATGGACTGGACTGTCACTATTATGTTAGATCCGCTATGGACTGGACTCTCACTATTATGTTAGATCCACTATGGACTGGACTCTCACTATTATGTTAGATCCACTATGGACTGGACTCTCACTATTATGTTGGATCCACTATGGACTGGACTCTCACTATTATGTTAGATCCACTATGGACTGGACTCTCACACTGTTATGTTAGATCCACTATGGACTGGACTCTCACTATTATGTTAGATCCACTATGGACTGGACTCTCACTATTATGTTAGATCCACTATGGACTGGACTCTCACACTGTTATGTTAGATCCACTATGGACTGGACTCTCACTATTATGTTAGATCCTTTATGGACTGGACTCTCACACTGTTATGTTAGATCCACTATGGACTGGACTCTCACTATTATGTTGGATCCACTATGCACTGGACTCTCACACTGTTATGTTAGATCCACTATGGACTGGACTCTCACTATTATGTTAGATCCTTTATGGACTGGACTCTCACACTATTATGTTAGATCCACTATGGACTGGACTCTTACTATTATGTTAGATCCACTATGGACTGGACTCTTACATTATTGTGTTAGATTCAGATGTGGGGCCCCTCCAAGGTTTGTCATTGTCATCCTATTGTGTTGAGTTTTTCCTTGTCCTGATGTGGGATGTGAGCCCAGGATGTGGTTGTGGCTTGTGCAGCCCTTTGAGACACTGGTGATGCAGGGCTATATAAATAAATAAAGATTGATTGATTAGCAGCGGTGAGCGTGTGGCGTTCAAGGTCATCAGCCGCTCTAACAGTCATTGACAAGACGCCATCCTTGACCATATTGCCTCCTTGTGTCTTTGTCAAGTCTAATTAAAGCGGCGTTTGTTCCTCCTGGCCTCGCACCTCACGTTGTGGCTGCGTGGGCGGGGGGTCAGCCGGCCGGCGGTGGTCCAAGCAAGCGAGGTGCCCGAGGGGGCGTGGCGGGCATGCATATGGCGCTCCCCCCGTGAACTTCTCTCCACTCCTGGAGCCCCGGCCACGCCGCCTCGTGGCACCTCTGCCAATAAGAGGAGGCAAGGCGCTCGTAACCCAGCGTGCTCAAGGCCACTGACCTGGAAGCCGGCGAGCCCACTCTCTTTGCCCCCCGACCCTCCCCGCCTCCCACTTCCTGTCAGCTCGCCGGCGGCGTTCTTCGCATCCTCGCAGACGTGTGCACACGCTCACTTGAAGTCAGGCCCAGTATGACCGGGCACATCCACCACACGCTGGACTGGAGTCTGCTTTCTACTTCCACCTGGAGCTGACAATATAGGTGTCGCTGGGGGGGGGGGGTTATATCCTGGCAAAAATTATCATTAATATTGGAGTATTGATAAATGTACTCAAAAAGTACTTCACATATTTTCCACAGATACATACAGTCACGATCAAAAGTGTACGTACAGGTGTAAAGAAGATGATGTCATGGCTGTCTTGACTTTCCAATCATTTCTACAACTCTTATTTTTGTGTGATGTTGTGATTGGAGCACATACTTGTTGCTCACAAAAAACATTCATGAAGTTTTCCTTGTTTTATGAATTTATTTGTCATCCAAGCAACGTTATCATGGACGCCCCTGCTTATTTCAGCAAGACAATGCCAAGCCACGTGTTACAACAGCGTGGCTTCGTAGTAAAAGAGTGCGGGTACTTTTCTGGCCCGCCTGCAGTCCAGACCTGTCTCCCATGGAAAATGTGTGGTGCACTATGAAGCGTAAAATAGGACAGATATTTTATTACAATCTCGGGTGGGCCCCATTCTGCGTTTGCACATTGGACAAGAGCCGTCCGTGTACAGCGTCCAGTTTTTATTTGGCCCTCCACAGTTATCTGCCCAAAAGAGTATGCAAGGGGAAGAATGAAGAACAATACATTTAATGAAGGTGTTTGGGCCAATCTTCCAAATATCCCCTCCTGCCATAATATCACATAATCAGCTTGACCGTCGGCCCACATTCCTGCAAATGTCTCATTAAAGACAATAAGGCGACTGACAAAGAAGCTCCGATTGGTCCCTTGAGATACTAGGTTTTTCTACGCGGTTATGTGGTAGTTGCTAGGTCCTGCCATGCGCGTAACAGCTTACTTACGGAACAAATTACAATATCGCATACACTAATGTAAAGGATATCACCGAGGAACTCCGAAATTATTATCAGCTCAGTTTTGACCAAAATTGAGTTACTGGGTTTTGCCTTCTCCTTCTGCACCCTGGCCTGCTGTTCCCTCTGAGAGCTCTGCCTCTGATTGGCCTGGGTTTTCATCCAACATTTCAGACACTGCTTTTTCTTTAATGGCCTCTTCCTTTTCCGGGATGATGTAGTGTGCTTTGAATCTGGGATCCACAAAGGCAGCCATGTTGAGGAGAACATCTGTTTCATCAAGATAGGTCATTATCGTCGTCTTCAGGTCTTTTATGAGTTGAGTGTCCTGGTCTTTTTCCTTCAGCAAATCTGTACGGAACAGGTGGAGCACTGGCTTGACATAGGAGACTACGTATGTCTCCCCTGAGAGGGAGTCTGTGTCTGTGTCTGCTTGTAAGTACTCTGTGTGTGTGCGCTGCCCAACATGCTCCTCTGCTCCTAAAAGCAGCAATGTCACCAGGAACCAGTACTTTTCAAACAGAGTATAGTAGTGTTTTTAATTAATTAGTGATACTGATACTTGTAAAAAACATACTTTATTTGTCGCCATGGAGGTCAGGATGAGTGATTTAGAAGTAGCTAAAACACTCTGGAGGGACGTTAGCCGCTAGCTAGCTAGCCGTGTCTTAAAGCAGCTCTTCCTTCAGTGTTATAACGTCACCTTTATCTTGACATTTTACATCAAAATGCGTCCGTTCTCCCTTTTCTGTCTACACACTGTGTCTGCTTGTAAGTACTCTGTGTGTGTGCGCTGCCCAACATGCTCCTCTGCTCCTAAAACCAGCAATGTCACCACAAACCGGTACTTTTCAAACAGAGTATAGTAGTGTTTTTAATTCTTTAGTGATAATGATACTTGTAAGAAACTTACTTTTTTTGTCGCCATGGAGGCCAGGATGATGATTTAGAAGTAACTAAAACACTGTGGAGGGACGTTAGCACTACCTAGCTGGCC